>NC_088397.1:3522407-3581477 GCF_034236695.1 Oncorhynchus nerka
AGTGGTTAGAGTGGATGGGCGGCAGAGTAGCCTAGTGGTTAGAGTGGAGGGCGGCAGGGTAGCCTAGTGGTTAGAGTGGAGGGCGGCAGGGTAGCCTAGTGGTTAGAGTGGAGGGCGGCAGAGTAGCCTAGTGGTTAGAGTGGAGGGCGGCAGAGTAGCCTAGTGGTTAGAGTGGAGTGGAAGGGGTGGTTAGAGTGGAGGGGCGGCCTAGTGGTTAGAGTGGAGGGGGAGTGGCGGCAGAGTAGCCTTAGTGGTTAGAGTGGAGGGGCGGCAGAGTAGCCTAGTGGTTAGAGTGGAGGGCGGCAGAGTAGCCTAGTGGTTAGAGTGGAGTGGCGGCAGGGTAGCCTAGTGGTTAGAGTGGAGGGCGGCAGGGTAGCCTAGTGGTTAGAGTGGAGGGGCGGCAGAGTAGCCTAGTGGTTAGAGTGGAGTGGCGGCAGGTAGCCTAGTGGTTAGAGTGGAGGGCGGCAGGGTAGCCTAGTGGTTAGAGTGGAGTGGCGGGTAGCAGGGTAGCCTAGTGGTTAGAGTGGAGTGGCGGCAGGGTAGCCTAGTGGTTAGAGTGGAGGGGCGGCAGGGTAGCCTAGTGGTTAGAGTGGAGGGGCGGCAGAGTAGCCTAGTGGTTAGAGTGGAGGGGCGGCAGAGTAGCCTAGTGGTTAGAGTGGAAGGGCGGCAGAGTAGCCTAGTGGTTAGAGTGGAGGGCGGCAGAGTAGCCTAGTGGTTAGAGTGGAGGGGCGGCAGAGTAGCCTAGTGGTTAGAGTGGAGGGGTTAGAGGGAGGGCGGCAGAGTAGCCTAGTGGTTAGAGTGGAGTGGCGGCAGGGTAGCCTAGTGGTTAGAGTGGAGGGGCGGCAGAGTAGCCTAGTGGTTAGAGTGGAGGGGGCAGGGTAGCAGAGTAGCCTAGTGGTTAGAGTGGAGGGCGGCAGGGTAGCCTAGTGGTTAGAGTGGAGTGGCAGGGTAGCCTAGTAGTTAGAGTGGAGTGGCGGCAGGGTAGCCTAGTGGTTAGAGTGGAGTGGCGGCAGGGTAGCCTAGTGGTTAGAGTGGAGGGCGGCAGGGTAGCCTAGTGGTTAGAGTGGAGGGCGGCAGGGTAGCCTAGTGGTTAGAGTGGAGTGGCGGCAGGGTAGCCTAGTGGTTAGAGTGGGCGGCGGCAGGGTAGCCTAGTGGTTAGAGTGGAGGGCCCTAGTGGTTAGAGTGGAGGGCGGCAGAGTAGCCTAGTGGTTAGAGTGGAGGGGCGGCAGGGTAGCCTAGTGGTTAGAGTGGAGGGGCGGCAGGGTAGCCTAGTGGTTAGAGTGGAGGGGCGGCAGAGTAGCCTAGTGGTTAGAGTGGAGGGGGCAGGGTAGCCCTAGTGGTTAGAGTGGAGGGGCGGCAGGGTAGCCTAGTGGTTAGAGTGGAGGGCGGCAGGGTAGCCTAGTGGTTAGAGTGGAGGGGCGGCAGTGGTTAGTAGCCTAGTGGTTAGAGTGGAGGGGCGGCAGAGTAGCCTAGTGGTTAGAGTGGAGGGGCGGCAGAGTAGCCTAGTGGTTAGAGTGGAGGGGCGGCAGAGTAGCCTAGTGGTTAGAGTGGAAGGGCGGCAGAGTAGCCTAGTGGTTAGAGTGGAGGGGCGGCAGGGTAGCCTAGTGGTTAGAGTGGAGGGGCGGCAGGGTAGCCTAGTGGTTAGAGTGGAGGGCGGCAGGTAGCCTAGTGGTTAGAGTGGAGGGGCGGCAGGGTAGCCTAGTGGTTAGAGTGTAGAGGCGGCAGGGTAGCCTAGTGGTTAGAGTGTAGGGCGGCAGGGTAGCCTAGTGGTTAGAGTGTAGGGCGGCAGAGTAGCCTAGTGGTTAGAGTGGAGTGGCGGCAGGGTAGCCTAGTGGTTAGAGTGGAGTGGCGGCAGAGTAGCCTAGTGGTTAGTTAGCCTAGTGGTTAGAGTGGAGTGGCGGCAGGGTAGCCTAGTGGTTAGAGTGGAGGGGCGGCAGGGTAGCCTAGTGGTTAGAGTGGAGGGGCAGGGTAGCCTAGTGGTTAGAGTGGAGTGGCGGCAGGGTAGCCTAGTGGTTAGAGTGGAGGGGCGGCAGGGTAGCCTAGTGGTTAGAGTGGATGGGCAGAGTAGCCTAGTGGTTAGAGTGGAGGGGCGGCAGGGTAGCCTAGTGGTTAGAGTGGAGGGCGGCAGGGTAGCCTAGTGGTTAGAGTGGAGGGGCGGCAGAGTAGCCTAGTGGTTAGAGTGGAGGGCGGCAGGTAGCCTAGTGGTTAGAGTGGAGGGCGGCAGAGTAGCCTAGTGGTTAGAGTGGAGGGCGGCAGAGTAGCCTAGTGGTTAGAGTGGAGGTGGTTAGAGTGGAGGGCGGCAGAGTAGCCTAGTGGTTAGAGTGGAGTGGAGCGGCAGAGTAGCCTAGTGGTTAGAGTGGAGTGGCGGCAGGTAGCCTAGTGGTTAGAGTGGAGGGAGGGGCGGCAGAGTAGCCTAGTGGTTAGAGTGGAGTGGCGGCAGAGTAGCCTAGTGGTTAGAGTGGAGGGGAGCGGCAGGGTAGCCTAGTGGTTAGAGTGGAGTGGCGGCAGGGTAGCCTAGTAGTTAGAGTGGAGTGGCGGCAGGGTAGCCTAGTGGTTAGAGTGGAGGTGGCGGCAGGGTAGCCTAGTGGTTAGAGTGGAGGGCGGCAGGGTAGCCTAGTGGTTAGAGTGGAGGGCGGCAGGGTAGCCTAGTGGTTAGAGTGGAGTGGCGGCAGGGTAGCCTAGTGGTTAGAGTGGAGGGGCGGCAGGGTAGCCTAGTGGTTAGAGAGTGGAGTGGAGGGCGGCAGGGTAGCCTAGTGGTTAGAGTGGAGGGCGGCAGGGTAGCCTAGTGGTTAGAGTGGAGGGGCGGCAGGGTAGCCTAGTGGTTAGAGTGGAGGGGGCGGCAGAGTAGCCTAGTGGTTAGAGTGGAGGGGGCGGCAGAGTAGCCTAGTGGTTAGAGTGGAAGGGGCGGCAGTGGTAGCCTAGTGGTTAGAGGGAGGGCAGGGTAGCCTAGTGGTTAGAGGGAGGGGCAGGGTAGCCTAGTAGCCTAGTGGTTAGAGTGGAGTGGCGGTAGGGTAGCCTAGTGGTTAGAGTGGAGGGGCGGCAGGGTAGCCAAGTGGTTAGAGTGGATGGGCGGCAGAGTAGCCTAGTGGTTAGAGTGTAGAGGCGGCAGGGTAGCCTAGTGGTTAGAGTGTAGAGGCGACAGGGTAGCCTAGTGGTTAGAGTGTAGAGGCGGCAGGGTAGCCTAGTGGTTAGAGTGTAGGGGCGGCAGAGTAGCCTAGTGGTTAGAGTGGAGTGGCGGCAGGGTAGCCTAGTGGTTAGAGTGGAGTGGCGGCAGAGTAGCCTAGTGGTTAGAGTGGAGGGGCGGCAGAGTAGCCTAGTGGTTAGAGTGGAGTGGCGGCAGGGTAGCCTAGTGGTTAGAGTGGAGGGGCGGCAGGGTAGCCTAGTGGTTAGAGTGGAGGGGTGGCAGGGTAGCCTAGTGGTTAGAGTGGAGTGGCGGCAGGGTAGCCTAGTGGTTAGAGTGGAGGGGCGGCAGGGTAGCCTAGTGGTTAGAGTGGATGGGCGGCAGAGTAGCCTAGTGGTTAGAGTGGAGGGGCGGCAGGGTAGCCTAGTGGTTAGAGTGGAGTGGCGGCAGGGTAGCCTAGTAGTTAGAGTGGAGTGGCGGCAGGGTAGCCTAGTGGTTAGAGTGGAGTGGCGGCAGGGTAGCCTAGTGGTTAGAGTGGAGGGGCGGCAGGGTAGCCTAGTGGTTAGAGTGGAGGGGTGGCAGGGTAGCCTAGTGGTTAGAGTGGAGTGGCGGCAGGGTAGCCTAGTGGTTAGAGTGGAGGGGCGGCAGGGTAGCCTAGTGGTTAGAGTGGATGGGCGGCAGAGTAGCCTAGTGGTTAGAGTGGAGGGCGGCAGGGTAGCCTAGTGGTTAGAGTGGAGGGGCGGCCTAGTGGTTAGCCTAGTGGTTAGAGTGGAGGGGCGGCAGAGTAGCCTAGTGGTTAGAGTGGAGGGGCGGCAGAGTAGCCTAGTGGTTAGAGTGGAAGGGCGGCAGAGTAGCCTAGTGGTTAGAGGGGAGGGGCGGCAGGGTAGCCTAGTGGTTAGAGTGGAGGCGGCAGGGTAGCCTAGTGAGTGGAGGGCGGCAGGGTAGCCTAGGTTAGAGTTAGAGTGGAGTGGCGGCAGGGTAGCCTAGTGGTTAGAGTGGAGGGGCGGCAGGGTAGCCTAGTGGTTAGAGTGGAGGGGCGGCAGGGTAGCCTAGTGGTTAGAGTGGAGTGGCGGCAGAGTAGCCTAGTGGTTAGAGTGTAGAGGCGACAGGGTAGCCTAGTGGTTAGAGCGTTGAACTAGTAACCGGAAGGTTGCAAGTTCAAACCCCCGAGCTGACAAGGTACAAATCTGTCGTTCTGCCCCTGAACAGGCAGTTAACCCACTGTTCCTAGGCCGTCATTGAAAATAAGAATTTGTTCTTAACTGACTTGCCTAGTTAAATAAAGGTCAAATAAATAAATAAATAAAAATCAAACTGTAATGTACAATTAATGGGTATAGACAGCCAGATGTGTACAAATGTTCTCTACGAGTCAGAATGTTTAATACAATGACATTTGAACTTACTCTCCCTGTTGGTCTCTTCCCCTGCTCGAAATTTGAGACTAAATATCCACAGGAAGGTCTTGTTCACCTGACATCGTAGAGAGTCGATGGGTATGTGGTTTGGTACTGAAGTAAAGTGAGTTTTATATTGGATATTTTGGATTCCAATCTTTAAAAAACATTTTTTTAAAAGATTCAGAATGTACCATTTTCATTGTCACAGCATACTTGGTTCAATAGTTATGGACGAGAGATTCTGGGCTTTGAACACACTAAAAAGTCACTTAAAACAATACTTAACCTGTGGAGATTTTGTCTCAAATTTAGAGCAGCGGAAGGACAAACCACACAAACCAACCGGTAGAGTCAAACTTTACATGTCATTTTAATCAACATTCTGGCTTTGCAAAGGAACATTTAAACCATTGTGCTCACAAATGGCCCAGAGGCTGTATATACCAATTAAGTGTGTACTACAGCCTGATTATTCAGACTAGATTGTCGTAAAGCATTGGCTGGAGGGACAGGGGGAAGTGTGCAAGTACAAACAAGGGTGGAGAATTGGAATGCAGCCATATTAGTGTGACTTTCATTTATCTGACATACCGGCAAAACATTCAATAACGAATATTCAAATATATATATATATACCAATTAAGTGTGTATTACGGCCTGATTATTCAGACTAGATTTTTATTTTACCTTTATTTAACTAGGCAAGTCAGTTAAGAACAAATTCTTATTTTCAATGACGGCCTGCAAGTTCAAAGGGCAGTTAACTGCCTGTTCAGGGGCAGAACGACAGATTTGTACCTTGTCAGCTCTGGGGTTTGAACTTGCAACCTTCCGGTTACTAGTCCAACTCTCTAACCACTAGGCTACCCTGCCACCCAAAGATTGTCATAAAGCTGGAGGGACAGGGGGAAGTGTACAAGTACAAACAATGGTGGAGAATTGGAATGCAGCCATATTAGTGTGACTTTCATTTATCTGACATACCGGCAAAACATTCAATAACGAATATTCAAAGCAATGTAGAGGAATCTGTTTTACACAAACCTAGTTTTGTAAAAAGCTTGATTGATTGATTTTTTTTTTTAAACGAGGTCGACTGTAAGCACAACGTCTCTTTTCTACTCAAACCCTCTGGGATCAGTTAAATGTACATCTACACAGGTGAAAGGGGAAAACGTTTTATTTTTTGTTTTTGTTGGTATACTAGAAGAGAGATGTGAGAATACTAGCTACTTACATTGAGTGCAATGCGAATAATGTAATCAGCCGAGGGGTTCTCAGAAGTGCCTTTCAACTCCTCTATTCCTTCGTCTGTAAGGTACCTGTGTAGGAGGTCAACCAAAACAAAGGGCTCACATATCAACGGCGTAACCAATGGTTATTAAACAACAACACTCCAGCTAGCCACAGTGAACAAACACATTGAAAATCAAAAGCTAGCAAGTCAACACGTATATCACTCGAGTGTACTTAAATAACGTAGCTAACAACTGACTAGCAGAACAACTTTGAATATATATTAATAGCTAGCCACAGTAATGTAGAGCTAGCTACAGTACAGTAATGTAGAGCTAGCTACAGTAATGTAGGGCTAGCTACAGTACAGTAATGTAGAGCTAGCTAGCTACAGTACAGTAATGTATTGCTAGCTAGCTACAGTACAGTAATGTAGAGCTAGCTACAGTAATGTAGAGCTAGCTACAGTACAGTAATGTAGAGCTAGCTAGCTACAGTACAGTAATGTAGAGCTAGCTACAGTAAAGTAATGTAGAGCTAGCTACAGTAATGTAGGGCTAGCTACAGTACAGTAATGTAGAGCTAGCTACAGTAATGTAGAGCTAGCTACAGTACAGTAATGTAGAGCTAGCTACAGTAATGTAGAGCTAGCTACAGTACAGTAATGTAGAGCTAGCTAGCTACAGTACAGTAATGTAGAGCTAGCTACAGTACAGTAATGTAGAGCTAGCTACAGTACAGTAATGTAGAGCTAGCTACAGTAAAGTAATGTAGAGCTAGCTACAGTAATGTAGGGCTAGCTACAGTACAGTAATGTAGAGCTAGCTACAGTAATGTAGAGCTAGCTACAGTACAGTAATGTAGGGCTAGCTACAGTACAGTAATGTAGAGCTAGCTAGCTACAGTACAGTAATGTATTGCTAGCTAGCTACAGTACAGTAATGTAGAGCTAGCTACAGTAATGTAGAGCTAGCTACAGTACAGTAATGTAGAGCTAGCTAGCTACAGTACAGTAATGTAGAGCTAGCTACAGTAAAGTAATGTAGAGCTAGCTACAGTAATGTAGAGCTAGCTACAGTAATGTAGAGCTAGCTACAGTACAGTAATGTAGAGCTAGCTACAGTAATGTAGAGCTAGCTACAGTACAGTAATGTAGAGCTAGCTAGCTACAGTACAGTGATGTAGAGCTAGCTACAGTACAGTAATGTAGAGCTAGCTACAGTAATGTAGAGCCAGCTACAGTACAGTAATGTAGAGCTAGCTAGCTACAGTACAGTAATGTATTGCTAGCTAGCTACAGTACAGTAATGTAGAGCTAGCTACAGTAATGTAGAGCTAGCTACAGTACAGTAATGTAGAGCTAGCTAACTACAGTACAGTAATGTAGAGCTAGCTAGCTACAGTACAGTAATGTAGAGCTAGCTACAGTACAGTAATGTAGAGCTAGCTAAAGTAATGTAATGTATTGCTAGCTAGCTACAGTACAGTAATGTATTGCTAGCTAGCTACAGTACAGTAGTGTAGAGCTAGCTACAGTAATGTAGAGCTAGCTACAGTACAGTAATGTAGAGCTAGCTACAGTACAGTAATGTAGAGCTAGCTAGCTACAGTACAGTAGTGTAGAGCTAGCTAGCTACGGTAATATAATGTATTGCTAGCTAGCTACAGTACAGTAATGTATTGCTAGCTAGCTACAGTACAGTAATGTATTGCTTGCTAGCTACAGTACAGTAGTGTAGAGCTAGCTACAGTAGAGAAGTGTAGAGCTAGCTACAGTACAGTAATGTAGAGCTAGCTACAGTAGAGAAGTGTAGAGCTAGCTACAGTACAGTAGTGTAGAGCTAGCTACAGTAGAGAAGTGTAGAGCTAGCTACAGTACAGTAGTGTAGAGCTAGCTACAGTAGAGAAGTGTAGAGCTAGCTACAGTACAGTAATGTAGAGCTAGCTAGCTACAGTACAGTAATGTATTGCTAGGTAGCTACTTAGCTTCAAATGAGCATACACGGCCTTGTTAGTTAGCATATCAAAGCTAAACATGCTAAAATAATTGACAGCAATTTGCTAGACAAATTCACAACATCAACTGCCAAAATAATAATTATTAGCTACTGTTACCAGTCCGTAGGCCAGAAATGTCATATATCTATCTACATTATCACAGGCATCACAGTATGTGAGATCCTAAATGAGGTGTTAACTAGTAAAGCTAAAGCTATGCTAGCAAAGTGAACGTGTAATCTAGCTAGCTAGCTAGCACATTAGCCACAAGCTACCCACCAGCCTTCTTTAGTGAGGGCTAAATTGATTTCAGCCATTTTCTTTCAAATAAAATAATAAAGTATCAAATGCAAATATAGTCGATGAACTATTTAATTTGTGGATTATCCATTGTAATCTTTAATAATTAATCCGATAATCAATGAGTTTAGCCGGATATTTTTAGCGTTTTGCCGGACTAAAAACAAATGACCTCCCGTTGGAAGAGACGTCAAAGTTGAATCTGATACTTGTCGGCAAGGGAAGGAAGAAAAACAGCAGCCCCAGTGGCAAAGACAGTCACTACATCTCCGGTGCTTTTATCAATCCAATGATCTATCTACTACACTCTGTGAAATATAATAATATTAGTTTCAATGTTTCAATATCAACATTGTTCCCCCCCCCCCCTTTACAACTGCCGACCAGGCACATACACTCTTAGAACGGTTATGGGCACAAGCACATTTTTATTTATTTAACCAGGGAGGCAAGTTGAGAACAAGTTCTCATTTACAATTGTGACCTGGCCAAGATAAAGCAAAGCAGTTCGACGTATACAAACAACACAGAGTTACACATGGACTAAAACAAACACACAAGTCAATAAGACTGGTTTTAATGTCTATGGCCACTGACTGCAAAGAGGCCTGGGGTTGAGTCCCGGGTCGGTCTGCACCCGGAATTAGCTACAACGTTCTTCTGCATAATTTAGGTCAAACACCTTGCATAGCCTAGTTTAGGAAGTCTAACAGCTAGGCCTATATAACAAAAGATAATTTTAGAATTAGTGGGTAACTAAAAATCCAGTAGAATGCATGGGTCAAATCACTGGGGAAGCCAAGCCAGAAAAAAAGGACACACTACAACCTGTGTGTTGTGATAATTGCGTTGTTTCCTCTACAATCTGTTAGTTCATATGCCTCTATAACCTGTTAGTTCATATGCCTCTATAACCTGTTAGTTCATATGCCTCTATAACCTGTTAGTTCATATGCCTCTATAACCTGTTAGTTCATATGCCTCTATAACCTGTTAGTTCATATGCTTCTATAACCTGTTAGTTCATATGCCTCTATAACCTGTTAGTTCATATGCCTCTATAACCTGTTAGTTCATATGCCTCTATAACCTGTTAGTTCATATGCCTCTATAACCTGTTAGTTCATATGCCTCTATAACCTGTTAGTTCATATGCCTTACCTCTATAACCTGTTAGTTCATATGCCTCTATAACCTGTTAGTTCATATGCCTCTATAACCTGTTAGTTCATATGCTTCTATAACCTGTTAGTTCATATGCCTCTATAACCTGTTAGTTCATATGCCTCTATAACCTGTTAGTTCATATGCCTCTATAACCTGTTAGTTCATATGTCTCTATAACCTGTTAGTTCATATGCCTCTATAACCTGTTAGTTCATATGCTCTATAACCTGTTAGTTCTCTATAACCTGTTAGTTCATATGCCTCTATAACCTGTTAGTTCATATGCCTCTATAACCTGTTAGTTCATATGCCTCTATAACCTGTTAGTTCATATGCCTCTATAACCTGTTATAACCTGTTCATATGCCTCTATAACCTGTTAGTTCATATGTCTCTATAACCTGTTAGTTCATATGTCTCTATAACCTGTTAGTTCATATGTTAGTTCTCTATAACCTGTTAGATCATATGCCTCTATAACCTGTTAGATAATGCCTCTATAACCTTTTACAATTCAGGCATTCCAGAATGTAATTTTACTCTTTACTTTGCATATAAAATGAAAGAGAGAGAAAAGGTTAATGTTAATATAAATATCTATATTTGTATTCATTAGTAATAATTGACTTTTAACACATTTTTCTATAATAACACCAGTACCGGAGACACCAGTGACAAATCTTCAGAGAATATATAATATCTAAAATGGAGGCCACAGTAGCTCAAACAACACTTCTTACGTTGTAAATTAATGAAAATCACGTGATTGGATCAATTATTTGAATCAAATTTCCTTTTCACCTTTTACTATAAACTGTGTAACACCAGAGACACATCTAAAAGCTTCGCAATGAAATTACCAAATTAGTAGTCAAATTGCTTAACATGTGACAAAAAGTGCAGAGTCACGATGTGCTTTTCAAAACAGCCCGCCTAAGATATATAAATAAAATAAAAATTGCAATATAACTGTCTTACAAATATGTTTTATTCACAATAAAACACTTAAATTAAAAGTAAAACATATATTGTGTCATTATTTAATATTTCTAGGTGTTTTCTCCTGGTAGTTAAGGTGGAGCCGGACAGGAAAGACACCATTCTTGTATGATGACCTTGTGGTTAGACCTGTGACAGGTTAATAATGGACGTAACATTGCTGTCTCAGATGGGGCTTTACCCGAACACATGCTCCCTGCCCCGTGGCTATGCAAGGTGTCAATCACATGGGTTCGGTTGCAGCCGGTGAGCCCGACAGCCTCCTCAACTCAATCCGTGCATTAGGTTACATTCAGACACTAATACTGCTAGGCATATGGAATAGTATGGAAGTGTAGGGCGTGTAGGAAATGTAGGAAGTGTATGGAAGTGTTGGAAGTGTAGGAAGTGTAGGAAGTGTATAGAAGTGTAGGAAATGTAGGAAATGTATGGAAGTGTAGGGCGTGTAGGAAATGTAGGAAGTGTATGGAAGTGTAGGAAGTGTAGGAAGTGTATGGAAGTGTAGGAAGTGTAGGAAGTGTAGGAAGTGTAGGAAGTGTATAGAAGTGTAGGAAATGTAGGAAGTGTATGGAAGTGTAGGGCGTGTAGGAAATGTAGGAAGTGTATGGAAGTGTAGGAAGTGTAGGGAAGTGTAGGAAGTGTAGGAAGTATAGGAAGTGTATGGAAGTGTAGGAAGTGTAGGAAGTATAGGAAGTGTATGGAAGTGTAGGAAGTGTAGGAAGTGTAGGGAAGTGTAGGAAGTGTAGGGAAGTGTAGGAAGTGTAGGAAGTGTAGGGAAGTGTAGGAAGTGTATAGAAGTGTAGGAAATGTAGGAAGTGTATGGAAGTGTAGGGCGTGTAGGAAATGTAGGAAGTGTATGGAAGTGTAGGAAGTGTAGGAAGTGTATGGAATAGTAGGAAGTGTAGGGAGTGTAGGAAATGTAGGAAGTGTAGGAAGTGTAGGAAGTGTAGGAAGTGTATAGAAGTGTAGGAAATGTAGGAAGTGTATGGAAGTGTAGGGCGTGTAGGAAATGTAGGAAGTGTATGGAAGTGTAGGAAGTGTAGGAAGTGTATGGAAGTGTAGGAAGTGTAGGAAGTGTAGGAAATGTATAGAAGTGTAGGAAATGTAGGAAGTGTATGGAAGTGTAGGGCGTGTAGGAAATGTAGGAAGTGTATGGAAGTGTAGGAAGTGTAGGGAAGTGGAGGAAGTGTAGGAAGTGTAGGAAGTATAGGAAGTGTATGGAAGTGTAGGAAGTGTATGGAAGTGTAGGAAGTGTAGGAAGTGTATAGAAGTGTAGGAAGTGTAGGGAAGTGTAGGAAATGTAGGAAGTGAAGGAAGTGTAGGAAGTGTAGGAAGTGAAGGAAGTGTAGGAAGTGTATAGAAGTGTAGGAAGTGTAGGGAGTGTAGGAAATGTAGGAAATGTAGGAAGTGTAGGAAGTGTAGGAAGTGTAGGAAGTGTATAGAAGTGTAGGAAATGTAGGAAGTGTATGGAAGTGTAGGGCTTTTAGGAAATGTAGGAAGTGTATGGAAGTGTAGGAAGTGTAGGAAGTGTATGGAAGTGTAGGAAGTGTAGGAAGTGTAGGAAGTGTAGGAAATGTATAGAAGTGTAGGAAATGTAGGAAGTGTATGGAAGTGTAGGGCGTGTTCAATGTAGGAAGTGTAAGAAGTGTAGGAAGTGTAGGGAAGTGGAGGAAGTGTAGGAAGTGTAGGAAGTATAGGAAGTGTATGGAAGTGTAGGAAGTGTATGGAAGTGTAGGAAGTGTATGAAGTGTATAGAAGTGTAGGAAGTGTAGGGAAGTGTAGGAAATGTAGGAAGTGAAGGAAGTGTAGGAAGTATAGGAAGTGAAGGAAGTGTAGGAAGTGTATAGAAGTGTAGGAAGTGTATGGAAGTGTAGGAAATGTAGGAAGTGAAGGAAGTGTAGGAAGTGAAGGAAGTGTATAGAAGTGTAGGAAGTGTATGGAAGTGTAGGAAATGTAGGAAGTGTAGAAAGTGTAGGAAGTATAGGAAGTGTATGGAAGTGTAGGAAGTGTATAGAAGTGTAGGAAGTGTATAGAAGTGTAGGAAGTGTAGGAAGTGTATATAAGTGTAGGAAGTGTATGGAAGTGTAGGAAGTGAAGGAAGAGTAGGAAGTAGGAAGTGTAGGAAGTGTAGGAAGTGTAGGAAGTGTAGGAAGAGTAGGAAGTGTACGAAGTGTAGGAAGTGTAGGAAGAGTATGGAAGTGTAGGAAGTGAAGGCCTACATAAAACACCATGCCACTACACACAGATTTGTAAATGAACCTTCCGTTTGGACATAGAGGCTAGGCCCAGCTGTGGACTCTTTATAACATGCAAGGTGTTGGCATACGCAGGGAATTCAGGATATAACATCGTAGCGCATTTGAAGGGAAGCCTGACAGGGATGATGTATGCAACTCCATGTGTTCCCATTCAGCGACAGTACCAAGAGGATAAACTCCATGTGTTCCAATTCAGCGACAGTACCAAGAGAGTAAACTCCATGTGTTCACATTCAGCGACAGTACCAAGAGGATAAACTCCATGTGTTCCAATTCAGCGACAGTACCAAGAGGATAAACTCCATGTGTTCTAATTCAGCGACAGTACCAAGAGAGTAAACTCCATGTGTTCACATTCAGCGACAGTACCAAGAGGATAAACTCCATGTGTTCACATTCAGCGACAGTACCAAGAGAGTAAACTCCATGTGTTCACATTCAGCGACAGTACCAAGAGGATAAACTCCATGTGTTCACATTCAGCGACAGTACCAAGAGGATAAACTCCATGTGTTCCCATTCAGCGACAGTACCAAGAGGATAAACCCCATTCGGTGTCCAGGCAACACATCATATGGCCATTAGAATGTTAGTCCTAGGACTATAGCATTGCTTTGGGGATACCTGGAGTGTGTGTGTGTGTGTGTGTGTATAATATTGGCACCCAGTGACATGCACAGTGGCCTCCGCTAATATTGGCACCCAGTGACATGTACAGTGCCCTCCACTAATATTGGCACCCAGTGACATGTACAGTGCCCTCCACTAATATTGGCACCCAGTGACATGCACAGTGCCCTCCACTAATATTGGCACCCAGTGACATGCACAGTGCCCTCCACTAATATTGGCACCCAGTGACATGCACAGTGCCCTCCACTAATATTGGCACCCAGTGACATGCACAGTGCCCTCCACTAATATTGGCACCCAGTGACATGCACAGTGCCCATCCACTTCAATTTGGCACCCAGTGACATGCACAGTGCCCTCCACTAATATTGGCACCCAGTGACATGCACAGTGCCCTCCACTAATATTGGCACCCAGTGACATGCACAGTGCCCTCCACTAATATTGGCACCCAGTGACATGCACAGTGCCCTCCACTATTGGCACCCAGTGACATGTCCAGTGCCCTCCACTAATATTGGCACCCAGTGACATGCACAGTGCCCTCCACTAATATTGGCACCCAGTGACATGCACAGTGCCCTCCACTAATATTGGCACCCAGTGACATGTACAGTGCCCTCCACTATGTTGGCACCCAGTGACATGTCCAGTGCCCTCCACTAATATTGGCACCCAGTGACATGTACAGTGCCCTCCACTAATATTGGCACCCAGTGACATGTCCAGTGCCCTCCACTAATATTGGCACCCAGTGACATGTACAGTGCCCTCACTAATATTGGCACCCAGTGACATGCACAGTGCCCTCCACTAATATTGGCACCCAGTGACATGTCCAGTGCCCTCCACTAATATTGGCACCCAGTGACATGTGTGCCCTCCACTATTCATTGGCACCCAGTGACATGCACAGTGCCCTCCACTAATATTGGCACCCAGTGACATGCACAGTACCCTCCACTAATATTGGCACCCAGTGACATGCACAGTGCCCTCCACTAATGGCACCCAGTGACATGCACAGTGCCCTCCACTAATATTGGCACCCAGTGACATGTACAGTGCCCTCCACTAATATTGGCACCCAGTGACATGTCCAGTGCCCTCCACTAATATTGGCACCCAGTGACATGTACAGTGCCCTCCACTAATATTGGCACCCAGTGACATGCACAGTGCCCTCCACTAATATTGGCACCCAGTGACATGTCCAGTGCCCTCCACTAATATTGGCACCCAGTGACATGTACCATTAATATTGGCACCCAGTGACATGCACAGTGCCCTCCACTAATATTGGCACCCAGTGACATGCACAGTGCCCTCCACTAATGTTGGCACCCAGTGACATGCACAGTGCCCTCCACTAATATTGGCACCCAGTGACATGCACAGTGCCCTCCACTAATATTGGCACCCAGTGACATGCACAGTGCCCTCCACTAATATTGGCACCCAGTGACATGCACAGTGCCCTCCATTAATATTGGCACCCAGTGACATGCACAGTGCCCTCCACTAATATTGGCACCCAGTGACATGCACAGTGCCCTCCACTAATATTGGCACCCAGTGACATGCACAGTGCCCTCCACTAATATTGGCACCCAGTGACATGCACAGTGCCCTCCACTAATATTGGCACCCAGTGACATGCACAGTGCCCTCCACTAATATTGGCACCCAGTGACATGCACAGTGCCCTCCACTAATATTGGCACCCAGTGACATGCACAGTGCCCTCCACTAATATTGGCACCCAGTGACATGCACAGTGCCCTCCACTAATATTGGCACCCAGTGACATGCACAGTGCCCTCCACTAATATTGGCACCCAGTGACATGCACAGTGCCCTCCACTAATATTGGCACCCAGTGACATGTACAGTGCCCTCCATTAATATTGGCACCCAGTGACATGCACAGTGCCCTCCACTAATATTGGCACCCAGTGACATGCACAGTGCCCTCCATTAATATTGGCACCCAGTGACATGCACAGTGCCCTCCACTAATATTGGCACCCAGCCCTCCACTAATATTGGCACCCAGTGACATGCACAGTGCCCTCCACTAATATTGGCACCCAGTGACATGCACAGTGCCCTCCACTAATATTGGCACCCAGTGACATGCACAGTGCCCTCCATTAATATTGGCACCCAGTGACATGTACAGTGCCCTCCACTAATATTGGCACCCAGTGACATGCACAGTGCCCTCCACTAATATTGGCACCCAGTGACATGTCCAGTGCCCTCCATTAATATTGGCACCCAGTGACATGCACAGTGCCCTCCACTAATATTGGCACCCAGTGACATGTCCAGTGACATGTCCAGTGCCCTCCACTAATATTGGCACCCAGTGACATGCACAGTGCCCTCCACTAATATTGGCACCCAGTGACATGCACAGTGCCCTCCACTAATATTGGCACCCAGTGACATGCACAGTGCCCTCCACTAATATTGGCACCCAGTGACATGCACAGTGCCCTCCACTGACATATTGGCACCCACTAATATTGTGACATGCACAGTGCCCTCCATTAATATTGGCACCCAGTGACATGCACAGTGCCCTCCACTAATATTGGCACCCAGTGACATGCACAGTGCCCTCCACTAATATTGGCACCCAGTGACATGCACAGTGCCCTCCACTAATATTGGCACCCAGTGACATGCACAGTGCCCTCCACTAATATTGGCACCCAGTGACATGTACAGTGCCCTCCACTAATATTGGCACCCAGTGACATGCACAGTGCCCTCCACTAATATTGGCACCCAGTGACATGTCCAGTGCCCTCCATTAATATTGGCACCCAGTGACATGCACAGTGCCCTCCACTAATATTGGCACCCAGTGACATGTCCAGTGACATGTCCAGTGCCCTCCACTAATATTGGCACCCAGTGACATGCACAGTGCCCTCCACTAATATTGGCACCCAGTGACATGCACAGTGCCCTCCACTAATATTGGCACCCAGTGACATGCACAGTGCCCTCCACTAATATTGGCACCCAGTGACATGCACAGTGCCCTCCACTAATATTGGCACCCAGTGACATGCACAGTGCCCTCCATTAATATTGGCACCCAGTGACATGCACAGTGCCCTCCACTAATATTGGCACCCAGTGACATGCACAGTGCCCTCCACTAATATTGGCACCCAGTGACATGCACAGTGCCCTCCACTAATATTGGCACCCAGTGACATGCACAGTGCCCTCCACTAATATTGGCACCCAGTGACATGTACAGTGCCCTCCACTAATATTGGCACCCAGTGACATGCACAGTGCCCTCCACTAATATTGGCACCCAGTGACATGTCCAGTGCCCTCCATTAATATTGGCACCCAGTGACATGCACAGTGCCCTCCACTAATATTGGCACCCAGTGACATGTCCAGTGCCCTCCACTAATATTGGCACCCAGTGACATGCACAGTGCCCTCCACTAATATTGGCACCCAGTGACATGCACAGTGCCCTCCACTAATATTGGCACCCAGTGACATGCACAGTGCCCTCCACTAATATTGGCACCCAGTGACATGCACAGTGCCCTCCACTAATATTGGCACCCAGTGACATGCACAGTGCCCTCCACTAATATTGGCACCCAGTGACATGCACAGTGCCCTCCACTAATATTGGCACCCAGTGACATGCACAGTGCCCTCCATGCACAGTGACATGCACAGTGCCCTCCACTAATATTGGCACCCAGTGACATGCACAGTGCCCTCCACTAATATTGGCACCCAGTGACATGCACAGTGCCCTCCACTAATATTGGCACCCAGTGACATGCACAGTGCCCTCCACTAATATTGGCACCCAGTGACATGTCCAGTGCCCTCCACTAATATTGGCACCCAGTGACATGCACAGTGCCCTCCACTAATATTGGCACCCAGTGACATGCACAGTGCCCTCCACTAATATTGGCACCCAGTGACATGTACAGTGCCCTCCACTAATATTGGCACCCAGTGACATGTACAGTGCCCTCCACTAATATTGGCACCCAGTGACATGCACAGTGCCCTCCACTAATATTGGCACCCAGTGACATGCACAGTGCCCTCCACTAATATTGGCACCCAGTGACATGCACAGTGCCCTCCACTAATATTGGCACCCAGTGACATGTACAGTGCCCTCCACTAATATTGGCACCCTTGGTAAATATGAGCTGTACATGTTTGTTATTTATTGTTTGTTCTCTTGATCTTTCATCCAAAATATTTACAAAAATCTAACCTTTAATTAAAGTAAAATAATTGTAAGAAAAAAAAATCCTTATCCTAAAACAAATATTTTTCTCAAATGTATGTGTGCCACAATTATTGGCACCCCTTCATTCAATACTGTGTGCAACCTCCCTTTGCCAAGATAACAGCTCTGAGTCTTCTCCTATAATGAGTAATGGGGTTGGTTGGAGTAATGGGGTTGGATGGAGTAATGGGGTTGGATGGAGTAATGGGGTTGGATGGAGTAATGGGGTTGGAGTAATGGGGTTGGAGTAATGGGGTTGGATGGAGTAATGGGGTTGGTTGGAGTAATGGGGTTGGATGGAGTAATGGGGTTGGTTGGAGTAATGGGGTTGGATGGAGTAATGGGGTTGGTTGGAGTAATGGGGTTGGAGTAATGGGGTTGGGAGTAATGGGGTTGGATGGAGTAATGGGGTTGGATGGAGTAATGGGGTTGGATGGAGTAATGGGGTTGGAGTAATGGGGTTGGAGTAATGGGGTTGGATGGAGTAATGGGGTTGGATGGAGTAATGGGGTTGGATGGAGTAATGGGGTTGGAGTAATGGGGTTGGAGTAATGGGGTTGGATGGAGTAATGGGGTTGGATGGAGTAATGGGGTTGGATGGAGTAATGGGGTTGGAGTAATGGGGTTGGATGGAGTAATGGGGTTGGATGGAGTAATGGGGTTGGATGGAGTAATGGGGTTGGATGGAGTAATGGGGTTGGAGTAATGGGGTTGGAGTAATGGGGTTGGTTGGAGTAATGGGGTTGGTTGGAGTAATGGGGTTGGATGGAGTAATGGGGTTGGAGTAATGGGGTTGGAGTAATGGGGTTGGTTGGAGTAATGGGGTTGGATGGAGTAATGGGGTTGGAGTAATGGGGTTGGAGTAAATGGGGTTGGAGTAATGGGGTTGGATGGAGTAATGGGGTTGGATGGAGTAATGGGGTTGGTTGGAGTAATGGGGTTGGATGGAGTAATGGGGTTGGTTGGAGTAATGGGGTTGGAGTAATGGGGTTGGAGTAATGGGGTTGGAGTAATGGGGTTGGATGGAGTAATGGGGTTGGATGGAGTAATGGGGTTGGTTGGAGTAATGGGGTTGGAGTAATGGGGTTGGAGTAATGGGGTTGGATGGAGTAATGGGGTTGGAGTAATGGGGTTGGAGTAATGGGGTTGGATGGAGTAATGGGGTTGGATGGAGTAATGGGGTTGGATGGAGTAATGGGGTTGGAGTAATGGGGTTGGAGTAATGGGGTTGGATGGAGTAATGGGGTTGGATGGAGTAATGGGGTTGGATGGAGTAATGGGGTTGGTTGGAGTAATGGGGTTGGAGTAATGGGGTTGGAGTAATGGGGTTGGATGGAGTAATGGGGTTGGATGGAGTAATGGGGTTGGTTGGAGTAATGGGGTTGGAGTAATGGGGTTGGAGTAATGGGGTTGGATGGAGTAATGGGGTTGGAGTAATGGGGTTGGAGTAATGGGGTTGGATGGAGTAATGGGGTTGGATGGAGTAATGGGGTTGGAGGAGTAATGGGGTTGGAGTAATGGGGTTGGATGGAGTAATGGGGTTGGATGGAGTAATGGGGTTGGAGTAATGGGGTTGGAGTAATGGGGTTGGTTGGAGTAATGGGGTTGGATGGAGTAATGGGGTTGGAGTAATGGGGTTGGAGTAATGGGGTTGGAGTAATGGGGTTGGATGGAGTAATGGGGTTGGATGGAGTAATGGGGTTGGATGGAGTAATGGGGTTGGATGGAGTAATGGGGTTGGAGTAATGGGGTTGGAGTAATGGGGTTGGATGGAGTAATGGGGTTGGAGGAGTAATGGGGTTGGAGTAATGGGGTTGGATGGAGTAATGGGGTTGGATGGAGTAATGGGGTTGGAGTAATGGGGTTGGAGTAATGGGGTTGTTGGAGTAATGGGGTTGGATGGAGTAATGGGTTGGATGGAGTAATGGGGTTGGATGGAGTAATGGGGTTGGAGTGGGGTTGGATGGAGTAATGGGGTTGGAGGATGGAGTAATGGGGTTGGAGTAATGGGGTTGGATGGAGTAATGGGGTTGGTTGAGTAATGGGGTTGGAGTAATGGGGTTGGAGTAATGGGGTTGGATGGAGTAATGGGGTTGGATGGAGTAATGGGGTTGGATGGAGTAATGGGGTTGGTTGGAGTAATGGGGTTGTTTGGAGTAATGGGGTTGGATGGAGTAATGGGGTTGGAGTAATGGGGTTGGATGGAGTAATGGGGTTGGAGTAATGGGGTTGGAGTAATGGGGTTGGATGGAGTAATGGGGTTGGAGTAATGGGGTTGGATGGAGTAATGGGGTTGGAGTAATGGGGTTGGTTGGAGTAATGGGGTTGGATGGAGTAATGGGGTTGGATGGAGTAATGGGGTTGGTTGGAGTAATGGGGTTGGATGGAGTAATGGGGTTGGATGGAGTAATGGGGTTGGAGAGCACATGGCAAGGGATCTGAGACCATTCCTCCATACAGGACCTCTCCAGATCCTTCAGATTCCCAGGCCCACGTTTGTGGACTCTCCTCTTCAGCTCATCCCATAGGTTTTCTATGGGGTTTGGGTCAGGGGACTAGGAAGGCCATGGTAACACCTTGATTCTGTGGTCAGTGAATCATTTTCGTGTTGATTTTGAGGTGTGCTTTGGATAGTTATCCTGCTGGAAGATCCAACCACGGCCCAGTTTAAGCTTCCTAGCAGAGGAAGTCGGGTTTTGATTTAATATCTGCTGGTACTTCATGATAGTCCCCGATAACATGTATCCTAACAAGTTGTCCAGGGTTTTTGGAAGAAAAAACAGCTCCACAACATCAAAGATCCACCGCCCATACTTCACAGTGGGGATGAAGTACTTTTCTCCAAGGCTATCTTTCTTTTGTCTTCGCCAAACCGACCTCTGGTGTTTGTTTACAAAAAGCTCAATTTTGGTCTCATCTGACCATAGAACCAGGTCCCATTGAAACTCTATATTGGTCTCATCCGACCATAGAACCCGGTACCATTGAAACTCTATATTGGTCTCATCTGATCATAGAACCCGGTCCCATTGAAACTCTATGTTGGTCTCATTTGACCATAGAACCCGGTACCATTGAAACTCTATATTGGTCTCATTTGACCATAGAACCCGGTCCCATTGAAACTCTATGTTGGTGGGTTAACTGCCTGTTCAGGGGCAGAATGACAGATTTGTACCTTGTCAGCTCGGGGGTTTGAACTTGCAACCTTCCGGTTACTAGTCCAACGCTCTATCCACTAGGCTACCCTGCCGCCCCGTCATAGAACCCGGTCCAATTGAAACTCTATGACAGCAAAGGCTTTTTTAATGGAAACCCTCCTAAACAACTTGTGGTTATGTAGGTGACGTCTGATCGTAGTGTTGGAGACTTTCTGACCCCAAAACCCAACTAACGTTTGCAATTCTCCATCTGTGATCCTTGGAGATTTTTGTTGGCTACTCAAACCATCCTCCTCACTGTGCCTGGGGTCAATATAGAGACACGTTCTCTTCCAGGCTGATAGTTAATTAACATCTCCAGTTGCTTTAAACTTCTTCATTATCGCCCTGATAGAGGAAATGGACATTTTCAACCGTTGAACTATTTTCTCACAGCCATTTCCTGGTTTGTGCAGTTCAACAACCTTTAGTCTCAAATCATTACTGTATTCCCAGGTTTTTCCCATTGTGATGGGAACTTGGCCTGTGTGTCACCTCATATTTATACCCCAGTGAAACAGGAAGTCATGGCTTAAGTGTTCCTAATCACTCAGGTGAACTTAAGAAATGTAACATATGAATGGGAATATTCTTCAGTTAGATTTGACTCATTAGAACTTCTAGGGGTGCCAATAATTGTGGCACACATGTTTTAGAGAAAAAATATTCATTTAATTTATTTCACGTACATTTTTCTTCAATCATTTTACTTCAATTAAAAGGTTTGATTTTTGTGAATATTTTTGAATAAACTACCAAAAGGACAAACAGCCATTTTGCTCATATTTACCAACAGTGCCAATATTAGAGGAGGGCACTGTTCTCTGAACGACCTGAAATGTATAAATCCCCTATCGATCTTTCACATTCAGGACAAGGCCAACCCCAAGCTGTACTGGGCTGGCCTGGATATGTTCTTCACACCAACATTTCTAGCATGGTTCAAACCCATTATGTTGGATGCATGTCCAGGCCGACTCATCTGGGCTTGGCTTGGCTCAGTGTCAGCTTAGTCCAGGCCGACTCGTCTGGGCTTGGCTTGGCTCAGTGTCAGCTTAGTCCAGGCCGACTCGTCTGGGCTTGGCTTGGCTCAGTGTCAGCTTAGTCCAGGCCGACTCGTCTGGGCTTGGCTTGGCTCAGTGTCAGCTTAGTCCAGGCCGACTCGTCTGGGCTTGGCTTGGCTCAGTGTCAGCTTAGTCCAGGCCGACTCATCTGGGCTTGGCTCAGTGTCAGCTTAGTCCAGGC
Organism: Oncorhynchus nerka; assembly: GCF_034236695.1. Classification (NCBI taxonomy): domain Eukaryota; kingdom Metazoa; phylum Chordata; class Actinopteri; order Salmoniformes; family Salmonidae; genus Oncorhynchus; species Oncorhynchus nerka. Next base: position 3,544,268 of record NC_088397.1, read on the forward strand.
CAACTCATCTGGGCTTGGCTCAGTGTCAGCTTAGTCCAGGCCAACTCATCTGGGCTTGGCTCAGTGTCAGCTTAGTCCAGGCCGACTCGTCTGGACTTGACTTGGCTCAGTGTCAGCTTAGTCCAGGCTGACTCGTCTGGGCTTGGCTTGACTCAGTGTCAGCTTAGTCCAGGCCGACTCGTCTGGGCTTGGCATGGCTCAGTGTCAGCTTGGTCCAGGCCAACTCATCTGGACTTGGCTTGGCTCAGTGTCAGCTTAGTCCAGGCCGACTCGTCTGGGCTTGGCTTGGCTCAGTGTCAGCTTAGTCCAGGCCGACTCGTCTGGGCTTGGCTTAGCTCAGTGTCAGCTTAGTCCAGGCCGACTCGTCTGGGCTTGGCTTGGCTCAGTGTCAGCTTAGTCCAGGCCGACTCGTCTGGGCTTGGCTCAGTGTCAGCTTAGTCCAGGCCAACTCATCTGGGCTTGGCTCAGTGTCAGCTTAGTCCAGGCCAACTCATCTGGGCTTGGCTCAGTGTCAGCTTAGTCCAGGCCGACTCGTCTGGACTTGACTTGGCTCAGTGTCAGCTTAGTCCAGGCTGACTCGTCTGGGCTTGGCTTGACTCAGTGTCAGCTTAGTCCAGGCCGACTCGTCTGGGCTTGGCATGGCTCAGTGTCAGCTTGGTCCAGGCCAACTCATCTGGACTTGGCTTGGCTCAGTGTCAGCTTAGTCCAGGCCGACTCGTCTGGGCTTGGCTTGGCTCAGTGTCAGCTTAGTCCAGGCCGACTCGTCTGGGCTTGGCTTGGCTCATTGTCAGCTTAGTCCAGGCCGACTCGTCTGGACTTGGCTTGGCTCAGTGTCAGCTTAGTCCAGGCCGACTGCCTGGGCTTGGCTTGGCTCAGTGTCAGCTTAGTCCAGGCCGACTCGTCTGGGCTTGGCTTGGCTCAGTGTCAGCTTAGTCCAGGCCGACTCGTCTGGGCTTGGCTTGGCTCAGTGTCAGCTTAGTCCAGGCCGACTCGTCTGGGCTTGGCTTGGCTCAGTGTCAGCTTAGTCCAGGCCGACTCATCTGGGCTTGGCTTGGCTCAGTGTCAGCTTAGTCCAGGCCGACTCGTCTGGACTTGGCTTGGCTCAGTGTCAGCTTAGTCCAGGCCGACTCGTCTGGGCTTGGCTTGGCTCAGTGTCAGCTTAGTCCAGGCCGACTCGTCTGGGCTTGGCTTGGCTCAGTGTCAGCTTAGTCCAGGCCGACTCGTCTGGGCTTGGCTTGGCTCAGTGTCAGCTTAGTCCAGGCCGACTCGTCTGGGCTTGGCTTGGCTCAGTGTCAGCTTAGTCCAGGCCGACTCGTCTGGGCTTGGCTTGGCTCAGTGTCAGCTTAGTCCAGGCCGGCTTGTCTGGACTTGGCTTGACTCAGTGTCAGCTTAGTCCAGGCTGGCTTGTCTGGACTTGGCTTGACTCAGTGTCAGCTTAGTCCAGGCCGACTCGTCTGGACTTGACTTGGCTCAGTGTCAGCTTAGTCCAGGCCGACTCGTCTGGACTTGACTTGGCTCAGTGTCAGCTTAGTCCAGGCCGACTCATCTGGGCTTGGCTTGACTCAGTGTCAGCTTAGTCCAGGCCGACTCATCTGGGCTTGGCTTGGCTCAGTGTCAGGTTAGTCCAGGCCAACTCATCTGGACTTGGCATGGCTCAGTGTCAGCTTAGTCCAGGCCAACTCATCTGGACTTGGCTTGACTCAGTGTCAGCTTAGTCCAGGCCGACTCATCTGGACTTGACATGGCTCAGTGTCAGCTTAGTCCAGGCCAACTCATCTGGACTTGGCTTAGCTCAGTGTCAGCTTAGTCCAGGCCAACTCATCTGGACTTGGCTTGGCACAGTATCAGCTTAGTCCAGGCCGACTCGTCTGGACTTGGCTCAGTGTCAGCTTAGTCCAGGCCAACTCATCTGGACTTGGCTTGGCTCAGTGTCAGCTTAGTCCAGGCCAACTCATCTGGACTTGGCTTGGCTCAGTGGCAGCTTAGTCCAGGCCAACTCATCTGGACATGGCTTGGCTCAGTGTCAGCTTAGTCCAGGCCAACTCATCTGGACTTGGCTTGGCTCAGTGTCAGCTTAGTCCAGGCCAACTCATCTGGACATGGCTTGGCTCAGTGTCAGCTTAGTCCAGGCCAACTCATCTGGACTTGGCATGGCTCAGTGTCAGCTTAGTCCAGGCCAACTCATCTGGACTTGGCATGGCTCAGTGTCAGCTTAGTCGCGCAGTGTGTAAACCGCCATTGTGTTCTTATGTTCTGAGTCCCTACAGTACACCCTTAGAAAAAAAGGGTTCCAAAGGGGTTCTTCGGCTGTCTCCATAGGAGAACCCTTTTTTTGGTTCCATGGAACCCAAAAGGGTTCTACCTGGAACTGAAACGGTTCTACCTGGAACCAAAAAGGGTTCTTCAAAGGGGTTCTCCTATGGGGACAGCCGAAGAACCGTTTTAGGTTGTAGATAGCACTTTTTTTCCCCTAAGAGTGTACCTCTCTTCACACTATAGAGCCAAACTCAACTAGGCTGGCCTGGTTAGTCATTCAGCAGTTGCTGGAAGCCTGTGGAAGCCTGAGGAAGCCTGGAAGCCTGTGGGAGCCAGTGAAAGCCTGGAAGTCTGTGGAAGTCTGAGGAAGCCTGGAAGCCTGGAAGTCTGTGGACGCCTGGAAGTCTGTGGAAGCCTGTGGGAGCCTGTGGAAGCCTGGAAGTCTGTGGGAGCCTGTGGAAGTCTGTGGAAGCCTGTGGAAGCCTGTGGAAGCCTGTGGAAGCCCGTGGGAGCCTGTGGGAGCCTGTGGAAGCCTGTGGGAGCCTGTGGGAGCGTGTGGAAGTCTGTGGAAGCCTGTGGGAGCCTGTGGGAGACTGTGGAAGCCTGTGGGAGCCTGTGGGAGTCTGTGGAAGCCTGTGCTGAAATTGAACATGTGAGATAAGGGGTTCAGTGATAGTACTGCATAATATAGGCTAAAAAGCTGTGTGATATAGAACGTATCTCTCTGTGTGATATAGAACGTATCTCTCTGTGTGATTTAGAACGTATCTCTCTGTGTGATATAGAACGTATCTCTCTGTGTGATTTAGAACGTATCTCTCTGTGTGATATAGAACGTATCTCTCTGTGTGATTTAGAACGTATCTCTCTGTGTGATTTAGAACGTATCTCTCTGTGTGAATTAGAACGTATCTCTCTGTGTGATATAGAACGTATCTCTCTGTGTGATATAGAACGTATCTCTCTGTGTGATTTAGAACGTATCTCTCTGTGTGATATAGAACGTATCTCTCTGTGTGATTTAGAACGTATCTCTCTGTGTGATTTAGAACGTATCTCTCTGTGTGATATAGAACGTATCTCTCTGTGTGATTTAGAACGTATCTCTCTGTGTGATATAGAACGTATCTCTCTGTGTGATATAGAACGTCTGTGTGATTTAGAACGTATCTCTCTGTGTGATTTAGAACGTATCTCTCTGTGTGATATAGAACGTATCTCTGTGTGATTTAGAACGTATCTCTCTGTGTGATATAGAACGTATCTCTCTGTGTGATATAGAACGTATCTCTCTGTGTGATTTAGAACGTATCTCTCTGTGTGATTTAGAACGTCTGTGTGATTTAGAACGTATCTCTCTGTGTGATATAGAACGTATCTCTCTGTGTGATTTAGAACGTATCTCTCTGTGTGATATAGAACGTATCTCTCTGTGTGATTTAGAACGTATCTCTCTGTGTGATATAGAACGTATCTCTCTGTGTGATATAGAACGTATCTCTCTGTGTGATTTAGAACGTATCTCTCTGTGTGATTTAGAACGTATCTCTCTGTGTGATTTAGAACGTATCTCTCTGTGTGATATAGAACGTATCTCTGTGTGATATAGAACGTATCTCTCTGTGTGATATAGAACGTATCTCTCTGTGTGATTTAGAACGTATCTCTGTGTGATGATTCTAGAACGTATCTCTCTGTGTGATATAGAACGTATCTCTCTGTGTGATTTAGAACGTATCTCTCTGTGTGATTTCTCTGTGTGAGAACGTATCTCTCTGTGTGATTTAGAACGTATCTCTCTGTGTGATATAGAACGTATCTCTCTGTGATGATATAGAACGTATCTCTCTGTGTGATATAGAACGTATCTCTCTGTGTGATATAGAACGTATCTCTCTGTGTGATATAGAACGTATCTCTCTGTGTGATATAGAACGTATCTCTCTGTGTGATATAGAACGTATCTCTGTGTGATATAGAACGTATCTCTGTGTGATATAGAACGTATCTCTCTGTGTGATTTAGAACGTATCTCTCTGTGTGATATAGAACGTATCTCTCTGTGTGATTTAGAACGTGTGTGATATAGAACGTATCTCTCTGTGTGATATAGAACGTATCTCTCTGTGTGATTTAGAACGTATCTCTCTGTGTGATATAGAACGTATCTCTGTGTGATTTAGAACGTGTGTGATATAGAACGTATCTCTCTGTGTGATTTAGAACGTATCTCTCTGTGTGATATAGAACGTATCTCTGTGTGATATAGAACGTATCTCTCTGTGTGATATAGAACGTATCTCTCTGTGTGATATAGAACGTATAGAACGTATCTCTCTGTGTGATATAGAACGTCTGTGTGATATAGAACGTATCTCTCTGTGTGATATAGAACGTATCTCTCTGTGTGATATAGAACGTATCTCTCTGTGTGATTTAGAACGTATCTCTCTGTGTGATATAGAACGTATCTCTCTGTGTGATTTAGAACGTATCTCTCTGTGTGATATAGAACGTATCTCTCTGTGTGATTTAGAACGTATCTCTCTGTGTGATATAGAACGTATCTCTCTGTGTGATATAGAACGTATCTCTCTGTGTGATTTAGAACGTCTGTGTGATATAGAACGTCTCTCTGTGTGATCTCTCTGTGTGATATAGAACGTATCTCTCTGTGTGATTTAGAACGTATCTCTCTGTGTGATATAGAACGTATCTCTCTGTGTGATATAGAACGTATCTCTCTGTGTGATATCTCTGTGTGAGAACGTATCTCTCTGTGTGATTTAGAACGTATCTCTCTGTGTGATATAGAACGTATCTCTCTGTGTGATTTAGAACGTATCTCTCTGTGTGATATAGAACGTATCTCTCTGTGTGATTTAGAACGTATCTCTCTGTGTGATATAGAACGTATCTCTCTGTGTGATATAGAACGTATCTCTCTGTGTGATTTAGAACGTATCTCTCTGTGTGATATAGAACGTATCTCTCTGTGTGATTTAGAACGTATCTCTCTGTGTGATATAGAACGTATATAGAACGTATCTCTGTGTGATTTAGAACGTATCTCTCTGTGTGATTTAGAACGTATCTCTCTGTGTGTGATTTAGAACGTATCTCTGTGTGATATAGAACGTATCTCTCTGTGTGATATAGAACGTATCTCTGTGTGATTTAGAACGTATCTCTCTGTGTGATTTAGAACGTGTGATATAGAACGTATCTCTCTGTGTGATATAGAACGTATCTCTCTGTGTGATTTAGAACGTATCTCTGTGTGATATAGAACGTATCTCTCTGTGATATAGAACGTATCTCTCTGTGTGATTTAGAACGTATCTCTCTGTGTGATATAGAACGTATCTCTCTGTGTGATATAGAACGTATCTCTCTGTGTGATTTAGAACGTATCTCTCTGTGTGATATAGAACGTATCTCTCTGTGTGATTTAGAACGTATCTCTCTGTGTGATTTAGAACGTATCTCTCTGTGTGATTTAGAACGTATCTCTCTGTGTGATTTAGAACGTATCTCTCTGTGTGATTTAGAACGTATCTCTCTGTGTGATATAGAACGTATCTCTCTGTGTGATTTAGAACGTCTGTGTGATATAGAACGTATCTCTCTGTGTGATATAGAACGTATCTCTCTGTGTGATTTAGAACGTATCTCTCTGTGTGATTTAGAACGTCTGTGTGATTTAGAACGTATCTCTCTGTGTGATATAGAACGTATCTCTCTGTGTGATTTAGAACGTATCTCTCTGTGTGAATTAGAACGTATCTCTCTGTGTGATTTAGAACGTATCTCTCTGTGTGAATTAGAACGTATCTCTCTGTGTGATTTAGAACGTATCTCTCTGTGTGATATAGAACGTATCTCTCTGTGTGATTTAGAACGTATCTCTCTGTGTGATTTAGAACGTATCTCTCTGTGTGATATAGAACGTATCTCTGTGTGATATAGAACGTATCTCTCTGTGTGATATAGAACGTATCTCTCTGTGTGATTTAGAACGTATCTCTCTGTGTGATATAGAACGTATCTCTCTGTGTGATTTAGATTTAGAACGTATCTCTCTGTGTGATATAGAACGTATCTCTCTGTGTGATTTAGATATATATAAACGTATCTCTCTGTGTGATATAGAACGTATCTCTCTGTGTGATTTAGAACGTATCTCTCTGTGTGATTTAGAACGTATCTCTCTGTGTGATATAGAACGTATCTCTCTGTGTGATTTAGAACGTATCTCTCTGTGTGATTTAGAACGTATCTCTCTGTGTGATTTAGAACGTATCTCTCTGTGTGATATAGAACGTATCTCTCTGTGTGATATAGAACGTATCTCTCTGTGTGATATAGAACGTATCTCTCTGTGTGATTTAGAACGTATCTCTCTGTGTGATATAGAACGTATCTCTCTGTGTGATATAGAACGTCTGTGTGATTTAGAACGTATCTCTCTGTGTGATTTAGAACGTATCTCTCTGTGTGATTTAGAACGTCTGTGTGATTTAGAACGTATCTCTCTGTGTGATTCAGAACGTATCTCTCTCTGTGTGATATAGAACGTATCTCTGTGTGATATAGAACGTATCTCTCTGTGTGAACGTATCTCTGTGTGATATAGAACGTATCTCTCTGTGTGATATAGAACGTATCTCTCTGTGTGATATAGAACGTATCTCTCTGTGTGATTTAGAACGTATCTCTCTGTGTGATATAGAACGTATCTCTCTGTGTGATTTAGAACGTATCTCTCTGTGTGATATAGAACGAACGTATCTCTCTGTGTGATATAGAACGTATCTCTCTGTGTGATATAGAACGTATCTCTCTGTGTGATTTAGAACGTATCTCTCTGTGTGATATAGAACGTATCTCTCTGTGTGATATAGAACGTATCTCTCTGTGTGATATAGAACGTATCTCTCTGTGTGATATAGAACGTATCTCTCTGTGTGATATAGAACGTATCTCTCTGTGTGATATAGAACGTATCTCTCTGTGTGATTTAGAACGTATCTCTCTGTGTGATATAGAACGTATCTCTCTGTGTGATATAGAACGTATCTCTCTGTGTGATTTAGAACGTATCTCTCTGTGTGATTTAGAACGTATCTCTCTGTGTGATATAGAACGTATCTCTCTGTGTGATATAGAACGTATCTCTCTGTGTGATATAGAACGTATCTCTCTGTGTGATATAGAACGTATCTCTCTGTGTGATATAGAACGTATCTCTCTGTGTGATATAGAACGTATCTCTCTGTGTGATTTAGAACGTATCTCTCTGTGTGATATAGAACGTATCTCTCTGTGTGATATAGAACGTATCTCTCTGTGTGATATAGAACGTATCTCTCTGTGTGATTTAGAACGTCTGTGTGATATAGAACGTATCTCTCTGTGTGATATAGAACGTATCTCTCTGTGTGATTTAGAACGTATCTCTCTGTGTGATATAGAACGTATCTCTGTGTGATATAGAACGTATCTCTCTGTGTGATATAGAACGTATCTCTGTGTGATATAGAACGTATCTCTCTGTGTGATTTAGAACGTATCTCTCTGTGTGATATAGAACGTATCTCTCTGTGTGATATAGAACGTATCTCTCTGTGTGATATAGAACGTATCTCTCTGTGTGATTTAGAACGTATCTCTCTGTGTGATATAGAACGTATCTCTCTGTGTGATATAGAACGTATCTCTCTGTGTGATATAGAACGTATCTCTCTGTGTGATATAGAACGTATCTCTCTGTGTGATATAGAACGTATCTCTGTGTGATATAGAACGTATCTCTCTGTGTGATATAGAACTCTCTGTGTGATTTAGAACGTATCTCTCTGTGTGATATAGAACGTATCTCTGTGTGATATAGAACGTATCTCTCTGTGTGATTTAGAACGTATCTCTCTGTGTGATATAGAACGTCTGTGTGATATAGAACGTATCTCTCTGTGTGATTTAGAACGTATCTCTCTGTGTGATATAGAACGTATTTAGAACGTATCTCTCTGTGTGATTTAGAACGTATCTCTGTGTGTGATTTAGAACGTATCTCTCTGTGTGATATCTCTCTGTGTGATATAGAACGTATCTCTCTGTGTGATATAGAACGTATCTCTCTGTGTGATATAGAACGTATCTCTCTGTGTGATTTAGAACGTATCTCTCTGTGTGATATAGAACGTATCTCTCTGTGTGATATAGAACGTATCTCTCTGTGTGATTAGAACGTATCTCTCTGTGTGATTTACGTATCTCTCTGTGTGATATAGAACGTAGAACGTATCTCTGTGTGATATAGAACGTATCTCTCTGTGTGATATAGAACGTATCTCTCTGTGTGATATAGAACGTATCTCTCTGTGTGATATAGAACGTATCTCTCTGTGTGATTTAGAACGTATCTCTCTGTGTGATATAGAACGTATCTCTCTGTGTGATATAGAACGTATCAGTCTGTGTGATTTAGAACGTATCTCTCTGTGTGATATAGAACGTATCTCTCTGTGTGATTCAGAACGTATCTCTCTGTGTGATATAGAACGTATCTCTCTGTGTGATATAGAACGTATCTCTGTGTGATTTAGAACGTATCTCTCTGTGTGATATAGAACGTATCTCTGTGTGATATAGAACGTATCTCTCTGTGTGATTTAGAACGTATCTGTGTGATATAGAACGTATCTCTCTGTGTGATATAGAACGTATCTCTGTGTGATATTAGAACGTATCTCTCTTTAGAACGTATCTCTCTGTGTGATTTAGAACGTATCTCTCTGTGTGATTTAGAACGTATCTCTCTGTGTGATTTAGAACGTATCTCTCTGTGTGATATAGAACGTATCTCTCTGTGTGATTTAGAACGTATCTCTCTGTGTGATATAGAACGTATCTCTCTGTGTGATTTAGAACGTATCTCTCTGTGTGATTTAGAACGTATCTCTCTGTGTGATATAGAACGTATCTCTGTGTGATATAGAACGTATCTCTCTGTGTGATATAGAACGTATCTCTGTGTGATTTAGAACGTATCTCTCTGTGTGATTTAGAACGTATCTCTCTGTGTGATATAGAACGTATCTCTCTGTGTGATTTAGAACGTCTGTGTGATATAGAACGTATCTCTCTGTGTGATATAGAACGTATCTCTCTGTGTGATTTAGAACGTATCTCTCTGTGTGATATAGAACGTATCTCTCTGTGTGATTTAGAACGTATCTCTCTGTGTGATTTAGAACGTATCTCTCTGTGTGATATAGAACGTATCTCTGTGTGATATAGAACGTATCTCTCTCTCTCTGTGTGATTTAGAACGTATCTCTCTGTGTGATATAGAACGTATCTCTCTGTGTGATTTAGAACGTATCTCTCTGTGTGATTTAGAACGTATCTCTCTGTGTGATATAGAACGTATCTCTCTGTGTGATATAGAACGTATCTCTCTGTGTGATTTAGAACGTATCTCTCTGTGTGATATAGAACGTATCTCTCTGTGTGATATAGAACGTATCTCTCTGTGTGATATAGAACGTCTGTGTGATTTAGAACGTATCTCTCTGTGTGATATAGAACGTATCTCTCTGTGTGATTTAGAACGTATCTCTCTGTGTGATTTAGAACGTATCTCTCTGTGTGATATAGAACGTATCTCTCTGTGTGATATAGAACGTATCTCTGTGTGATTAGAACGTATCTCTCTGTGTGATATAGAACGTATCTCTCTGTGTGATTTAGAACGTATCTCTCTGTGTGATATAGAACGTATCTCTCTGTGTGATATAGAACGTATCTCTCTGTGTGATTTAGAACGTATCTCTGTGTGATATAGAACGTGTGTGATTTAGAACGTATCTCTCTGTGTGATTTAGAACGTATCTCTCTGTGTGATATAGAACGTATCTCTCTGTGTGATATAGAACGTATCTCTCTGTGTGATATAGAACGTATCTCTCTGTGTGATTTAGAACGTATCTCTCTGTGTGATTTAGAACGTATCTCTCTGTGTGATATAGAACGTATCTCTCTGTGTGATTTAGAACGTATCTCTCTGTGTGATATAGAACGTATCTCTCTGTGTGATATAGAACGTATCTCTCTGTGTGATTTAGAACGTATCTCTCTGTGTGATATAGAACGTCTGTGTGATATAGAACGTATCTCTCTGTGTGATTTAGAACGTATCTCTGTGTGATTTAGAACGTATCTCTGTGTGATATAGAACGTATCTCTCTGTGTGATATAGAACGTATCTCTCTGTGTGATATAGAACGTATCTCTCTGTGTGATATCTATCTGTGTGATTTAGAACGTATCTCTCTGTGTGATATAGAACGTATCTCTCTGTGTGATATAGAACGTATCTCTCTGTGTGATTTAGAACGTATCTCTCTGTGTGATATAGAACGTATCTCTCTGTGTGATATAGAACGTATCTCTCTGTGTGATATAGAACGTATCTCTCTGTGTGAATTAGAACGTATCTCTCTGTGTGATTTAGAACGTATCTCTCTGTGTGATTTAGAACGTATCTCTCTGTGTGATATAGAACGTATCTCTCTGTGTGATATAGAACGTATCTCTCTGTGTGATATAGAACGTATCAGTCTGTGTGATATAGAACGTATCTCTCTGTGTGATATAGAACGTATCTCTCTGTGTGATATAGAACGTATCTCTCTGTGTGATAGAACGTATCTCTGTGTGATTTAGAACGTATCTCTCTGTGTGATATAGAACGTATCTCTCTGTGTGATTTAGAACGTATCTCTCTGTGTGATATAGAACGTATCTCTCTGTGTGATATAGAACGTATCTCTCTGTGTGATTTAGAACGTATCTCTCTGTGTGATATAGAACGTATCTCTCTGTGTGATATAGAACGTATCTCTCTGTGTGATATAGAACGTATCTCTCTGTGTGATATAGAACGTATCTCTCTGTGTGATATAGAACGTATCTCTCTGTGTGATTTAGAACGTATCTCTCTGTGTGATATAGAACGTATCTCTCTGTGTGATTTAGAACGTATCTCTCTGTGTGATATAGAACGTATCTCTCTGTGTGATTTAGAACGTATCTCTCTGTGTGATATAGAACGTATCTCTCTGTGTGATATAGAACGTATCTCTCTGTGTGATATAGAACGTATCTCTCTGTGTGATTTAGAACGTATCTCTCTGTGTGATATAGAACGTATCTCTCTGTGTGATTTAGAACGTCTGTGTGATATAGAACGTATCTCTCTGTGTGATTTATTTAGAACGTATCTCTGTGTGATTTAGAACGTATCTCTCTGTGTGATATAGAACGTATCTCTCTGTGTGATATAGAACGTATCTCTCTGTGTGATATAGAACGTATCTCTCTATATCTCTCTGTGTGATATAGAACGTATCTCTCTGTGTGATATAGAACGTATCTCTCTGTGTGATATAGAACGTATCTCTCTGTGTGATTTAGAACGTATCTCTCTGTGTGATATAGAACGTATCTCTCTGTGTGATTTAGAACGTATCTCTCTGTGTGATATAGAACGTATCTCTGTGTGATTTAGAACGTATCTCTGTGTGATATAGAACGTATCTCTCTGTGTGATTTAGAACGTATCTCTCTGTGTGATATAGAACGTATCTCTCTGTGTGATATAGAACGTATCTCTCTGTGTGATATAGAACGTATCTCTCTGTGTGATATAGAACGTATCTCTCTGTGTGATTTAGAACGTATCTCTGTGTGTGATTTAGAACGTATCTTTAGAACGTATCTCTCTGTGTGATATAGAACGTATCTCTCTGTGTGATTTAGAACGTATCTCTGTGTGATATAGAACGTATCTCTCTGTGTGATTTAGAACGTATCTCTCTGTGTGATATAGAACGTATCTCTCTGTGTGATATAGAACGTATCTCTCTGTGTGATTTAGAACGTATCTCTCTGTGTGATTTAGAACGTCTGTGTGATATAGAACGTATCTCTGTGTGATATAGAACGTATCTCTCTGTGTGATTTAGAACGTATCGTCTCTGTAGAACGTATCTCTCTGTGTGATATAGTGTGATTTAGAACGTATCTCTCTGTGTGATATAGAACGTATCTCTCTGTGTGATTTAGAACGTATCTCTCTGTGTGATATAGAACGTATCTCTCTGTGTGATATAGAACGTATCTCTCTGTGTGATTTAGAACGTATCTCTCTGTGTGATATAGAACGTATCTCTCTGTGTGATTTAGAACGTATCTCTCTGTGTGATTTAGAACGTCTGTGTGATATAGAACGTATCTCTCTGTGTGATTTAGAACGTCTGTGTGATATAGAACGTATCTCTCTGTGTGAATTAGAACGTATCTCTCTGTGTGATTTAGAACGTATCTCTCTGTGTGATTTAGAACGTATCTCTCTGTGTGATTTAGAACGTATCTCTCTGTGTGATATAGAACGTATCTCTCTGTGTGATTTAGAACGTATCTCTCTGTGTGATTTAGAACGTATCTCTCTGTGTGATTTAGAACGTATCTCTCTGTGTGATATAGAACGTCTGTGTGATTTAGAACGTATCTCTCTGTGTGATATAGAACGTATCTCTCTGTGTGATTTAGAACGTATCTCTCTGTGTGATATAGAACGTATCTCTCTGTGTGATATAGAACGTATCAGTCTGTGTGATATAGAACGTATCTCTCTGTGTGATATAGAACGTATCTCTCTGTGTGATTTAGAACGTATCTCTCTGTGTGATTTAGAACGTATCTCTCTGTGTGATATAGAACGTATCTCTCTGTGTGATATAGAACGTATCTCTCTGTGTGATATAGAACGTATCTCTCTGTGTGATATAGAACGTATCTCTCTGTGTGATTTAGAACGTATCTCTCTGTGTGATATATATAGAACGTATCTCTGTGTGATATAGAACGTATCTCTCTGTGATTTAGAACGTATCTCTCTGTGTGATATAGAACGTATCGTATCTCTGTGTGATATAGAACGTATCTCTCTGTGTGATATAGAACGTATCTCTCTGTGTGATTTAGAACGTATCTCTCTGTGTGAATTAGAACGTATCTCTCTGTGTGATATAGAACGTATCTCTCTGTGTGATTTAGAACGTCTGTGTGATATAGAACGTATCTCTCTGTGTGATTTAGAACGTATCTCTCTGTGTGATATAGAACGTATCTCTCTGTGTGATATAGAACGTATCTCTCTGTGTGATTTAGAACGTATCTCTGTGTGATTTAGAACGTATCTCTCTGTGTGATATAGAACGTATCTCTGTGTGATATAGAACGTATCTCTCTGTGTGATTTAGAACGTATCTCTCTGTGTGATTTAGAACGTCTGTGTGATTTAGAACGTATCTCTCTGTGTGATATAGAACGTATCTCTCTGTGTGATATAGAACGTATCTCTCTGTGTGATATAGAACGTATCTCTCTGTGTGATATAGAACGTATCTCTCTGTGTGATTTAGAACGTATCTCTCTGTGTGATATAGAACGTATCTCTCTGTGTGATATAGAACGTATCTCTGTGTGATATAGAACGTATCTCTGTGTGATATAGAACGTATCTCTCTGTGTGATATAGAACGTATCTCTCTGTGTGATTTAGAACGTATCTCTCTGTGTGATATAGAACGTCTGTGTGATATAGAACGTATCTCTCTGTGTGATTTAGAACGTATTTAGAACGTATCTCTCTGTGTGATATAGAACGTATCTCTCTGTGTGATTTAGAACGTATCTCTGTGTGATATAGAACTGTGTGATTTAGAACGTATCTCTCTGTGTGATATAGAACGTATCTCTCTGTGTGATATAGAACGTCTCTCTGTGTGATTTAGAACGTATCTCTGTGTGTGATTTAGAACGTATCTGAACGTATCTCTCTGTGTGATATAGAACGTATCTCTGTGTGATATAGAACGTATCTCTCTGTGTGATATAGAACGTATCTCTCTGTGTGATTTAGAACGTATCTCTCTGTGTGATTTAGAACGTATCTCTCTGTGTGATATAGAACGTATCTCTCTGTGTGATTTAGAACGTATCTCTCTGTGTGATTTAGAACGTATCTCTCTGTGTGATATAGAACGTATCTCTCTGTGTGATATAGAACGTATCTCTCTGTGTGATTTAGAACGTATCTCTCTGTGTGATATAGAACGTATCTCTCTGTGTGATTTAGAACGTATCTCTCTGTGTGATATAGAACGTATCTCTCTGTGTGATATAGAACGTATCTCTCTGTGTGATTTAGAACGTATCTCTCTGTGTGATATAGAACGTATCTCTCTGTGTGATATAGAACGTATCTCTCTGTGTGATTTAGAACGTATCTCTCTGTGTGATTTAGAACGTCTGTGTGATATAGAACGTATCTCTCTGTGTGATTTAGAACGTCTGTGTGATATAGAACGTATCTCTCTGTGTGAATTAGAACGTATCTCTCTGTGTGATTTAGAACGTATCTCTCTGTGTGATATAGAACGTATCTCTCTGTGTGATATAGAACGTATCTCTCTGTGTGATATAGAACGTATCTCTCTGTGTGATTTAGAACGTATCTCTCTGTGTGATATAGAACGTATCTCTCTGTGTGATATAGAACGTATCTCTCTGTGTGATTTAGAACGTATCTCTCTGTGTGATATAGAACGTATCTCTCTGTGTGATATAGAACGTATCTCTCTGTGTGATATAGAACGTCTGTGTGATTTAGAACGTATCTCTCTGTGTGATATAGAACGTATCTCTCTGTGTGAATTAGAACGTATCTCTCTGTGTGATATAGAACGTATCTCTCTGTGTGATTTAGAACGTCTGTGTGATATAGAACGTATCTCTCTGTGTGATATAGAACGTATCTCTCTGTGTGATTTAGAACGTATCTCTCTGTGTGATATAGAACGTATCTCTCTGTGTGATATAGAACGTATCTCTCTGTGTGATTTAGAACGTATCTCTCTGTGTGATTTAGAACGTATCTCTCTGTGTGATTTAGAACGTATCTCTCTGTGTGATTTAGAACGTATCTCTCTGTGTGATTTAGAACGTATCTCTCTGTGTGATATAGAACGTATCTCTCTGTGTGATTTAGAACGTATCTCTCTGTGTGATTTAGAACGTATCTCTCTGTGTGATATAGAACGATCTCTCTGTGTGATTTAGAACGTATCTCTCTGTGTGATTTAGAACGTATCTCTCTGTGTGATATTAGAACGTATCTCTCTGTGTGATTTAGAACGTATCTCTCTGTGTGATATAGAACGTATCTCTCTGTGTGATTTAGAACGTATCTCTGTGTGATATTAGAACGTATCTCTCTGTGTGATTTAGAACGTATCTCTCTGTGTGATTAGAACGTATCTCTCTGTGTGATTTAGAACGTATCTCTCTGTGTGATATAGAACGTATCTCTCTGTGTGATATAGAACGTATCTCTCTGTGTGATATAGAACGTATCTCTCTGTGTGATATAGAACGTATCTCTCTGTGTGATATTAGAACGTATCTCTCTGTGTGATATAGAACGTATCTCTCTGTGTGATATAGAACGTATCTCTCTGTGTGATATAGAACGTATCTCTCTGTGTGATTTAGAACGTATCTCTCTGTGTGATATAGAACGTATCTCTCTGTGTGATATAGAACGTATCTCTCTGTGTGATATAGAACGTATCTCTCTGTGTGATATAGAACGATCTCTGTGTGATATAGAACGTATCTCTCTGTGTGATATAGAAGAACGTATCTCTCTGTGTGATATAGAACGTATCTCTCTGTGTGATATAGAACGTATCTCTCTGTGTGATTTAGAACGTATCTCTCTGTGTGATTTAGAACGTATCTCTCTGTGTGATATAGAACGTATCTCTCTGTGTGATTTAGAACGTATCTCTCTGTGTGATATAGAACGTATCTCTCTGTGTGATATAGAACGTATCTCTCTGTGTGAATTAGAACGTATCTCTCTGTGTGATATAGAACGTATCTCTCTGTGTGATATAGAACGTATCTCTCTGTGTGATTTAGAACGTATCTCTCTGTGTGATATAGAACGTATCTCTCTGTGTGATTTAGAACGTATCTCTCTGTGTGATTTAGAACGTATCTCTCTGTGTGATATAGAACGTATCTCTCTGTGTGATTTAGAACGTATCTCTCTGTGTGATATAGAACGTATCTCTCGTATCTCTCTGTGTGATATAGAACGTATCTCTCTGTGTGATTTAGAACGTATCTCTCTGTGTGATATAGAACGTATCTCTCTGTGTGATATAGAACGTATCTCTCTGTGTGATTTAGAACGTATCTCTCTGTGTGATATAGAACGTATCTCTCTGTGTGATTTAGAACGTATCTCTCTGTGTGATATAGAACGTCTGTGTGATATAGAACGTATCTCTCTGTGTGATTTAGAACGTATCTCTCTGTGTGATATAGAACGTATCTCTCTGTGTGATATAGAACTGTGTGTGATTTAGAACGTATCTCTCTGTGTGATATAGAACGTATCTCTCTGTGTGATATAGAACGTATCTCTGTGTGATATAGAACGTATCTCTCTGTGTGATATAGAACGTATCTCTCTGTGTGATATAGATATAGAACGTATCTCTCTGTGTGATATAGAACGTATCTCTCTGTGTGATTTAGAACGTATCTCTCTGTGTGATATAGAACGTATCTCTCTGTGTGATTTAGAACGTCTGTGTGATATAGAACGTATCTCTCTGTGTGATATAGAACGTATCTCTCTGTGTGATTTAGAACGTATCTCTCTGTGTGATCGTATCTCTGTGTGATATAGAACGTATCTCTCTGTGATTAGAACGTGATTTAGAACGTATCTCTCTGTGTGATATAGAACGTATCTCTCTGTGTGATTAGAACGTATCTCTCTGTGTGATTTAGAACGTATCTCTGTGTGTGATATAGAACGTATCTCTGTGTGATTTAGAACGTATCTCTCTGTGTGATATAGAACGTATCTCTCTGTGTGATATAGAACGTATCTCTCTGTGTGATTTAGAACGTATCTCTCTGTGTGATTTAGAACGTATCTCTCTGTGTGATATAGAACGTATCTCTCTGTGTGATTTAGAACGTATCTCTCTGTGTGATTTAGAACGTCTGTGTGATATAGAACGTATCTCTCTGTGTGATTTAGAACGTCTGTGTGATATAGAACGTATCTCTCTGTGTGAATTAGAACGTATCTCTCTGTGTGATATAGAACGTATCTCTCTGTGTGATTTAGAACGTATCTCTCTGTGTGATTTAGAACGTATCTCTCTGTGTGATATAGAACGTATCTCTCTGTGTGATTTAGAACGTATCTCTCTGTGTGATTTAGAACGTATCTCTCTGTGTGATATAGAACGTATCTCTCTGTGTGATATAGAACGTATCTCTCTGTGTGATTTAGAACGTATCTCTCTGTGTGATATAGAACGTATCTCTCTGTGTGATTTAGAACGTATCTCTCTGTGTGATTTAGAACGTATCTCTCTGTGTGATTTAGAACGTATCTCTCTGTGTGATATAGAACGTATTTAGAACGTATCTCTCTGTGTGATTTAGAACGTATCTCTCTGTGTGATATAGAACGTATCTCTCTGTGTGATTTAGAACGTCTGTGTGATATAGAACGTATCTCTCTGTGTGATTTAGAACGTATCTCTCTGTGTGATTTAGAACGTATCTCTCTGTGTGATATAGAACGTATCTCTCTGTGTGATATAGAACGTATCTCTCTGTGTGATTTAGAACGTATCTCTGTGTGATTTAGAACGTATCTCTGTGTGATTTAGAACGTATCTCTCTGTGTGATATAGAACGTATCTCTCTGTGTGATATAGAACGTATCTCTCTGTGTGATTTAGAACGTATCTCTCTGTGTGATTTAGATAGAACGTATCTCTCTGTGTGATTTAGAACGTATCTCTCTGTGTGATATAGAACGTATCTCTCTGTGTGATTTAGAACGTATCTCTCTGTGTGATATAGAACGTATCTCTCTGTGTGATATAGAACGTATCTCTCTGTGTGATTTAGAACGTATCTCTGTGTGATTTAGAACGTGTGTGATATAGAACGTATCTCTCTGTGTGATATAGAACGTATCTCTCTGTGTGATTTAGAACGTATCTCTCTGTGTGATTTAGAACGAACTGTGTGATATATCTCTCTGTGTGATTTAGAACGTATCTCTCTGTGTGATATAGAACGTATCTCTCTGTGTGATTTAGAACGTATCTCTCTGTGTGATATAGAACGTATCTCTGTGTGATATAGAACGTATCTCTCTGTGTGATTTAGAACGTATCTCTCTGTGTGATATAGAACGTATCTCTCTGTGTGATATAGAACGTAGAACGTATCTCTCTGTGTGATTTAGAACGTATCTCTCTGTGTGATATTAGAACGTATCTCTCTGTGTGATTTAGAACGTATCTCTGTGTGATATAGAACGTATCTCTCTGTGTGATTTAGAACGTATCTCTCTGTGTGATTTAGAACGTATCTCTCTGTGTGATATAGAACGTATCTCGTATCTAGAACTCTGTGTGATATAGAACGTATCTCTCTGTGTGATATAGAACGTATTTAGAACGTATCTCTCTGTGTGATATAGAACGTATCTCTCTGTGTGATTTAGAACGTATCTCTCTGTGTGATTATATATAGAACGTATCTCTCTGTGTGATTTAGAACGTATCTCTCTGTGTGATATAGAACGTATCTCTCTGTGTGATTTAGAACGTATCTCTGTGTGATATAGAACGTATCTCTCTGTGTGATTTAGAACTGTGTGATATAGAACGTATCTCTCTGTGTGATATAGAACGTATCTCTCTGTGTGATTTAGAACGTCTCTGTGTGATATAGAACGTATCTGTGTGATATAGAACGTATCTCTGTGTGTGATTTAGAACGTATCTCTGTGTGTGATATAGAACGTATCTCTCTGTGTGATATAGAACGTATCTCTCTGTGTGATTTAGAACGTATCTCTCTGTGTGATTTAGAACGTATCTCTCTGTGTGATATAGAACGTATCTCTCTGTGTGATATAGAACGTATCTCTCTGTGTGATATAGAACGTATCTCTGTGTGATATAGAACGTATCTCTCTGTGTGATATAGAACGTATCTCTGTGTGATATAGAACGTATCTCTCTGTGTGATATAGAACGTATCTCTGTGTGATTTAGAACGTATCTCTCTGTGTGATTTAGAACGTATCTCTGTGTGATATAGAACGTATCTCTATCTCTCTGTGTGATATAGAACGTATCTCTCTGTGTGATGTGTGAATAGAACGTATCTCTCTGTGTGATATAGAACGTATCTCTCTGTGTGATTTAGAACGTATCTCTCTGTGTGATATAGAACGTATCTCTCTGTGTGATTTAGAACGTATCTCTCTGTGTGATTTAGAACGTATCTCTCTGTGTGATATAGAACGTATCTCTCTGTGTGATATAGAACGTATCTCTCTGTGTGATATAGAACGTATCAGTCTGTGTGATATAGAACGTATCTCTCTGTGTGATATAGAACGTATCTCTCTGTGTGATATAGAACGTATCTCTCTGTGTGATATAGAACGTATCTCTCTGTGTGATATAGAACGTATCTCTCTGTGTGATTTAGAACGTAACTCTCTGTGTGATTTAGAACGTCTGTGTGAATTAGAACGTATCTCTCTGTGTGATATAGAACGTATCTCTCTGTGTGATATAGAACGTATCTCTCTGTGTGATATAGAACGTATCTCTCTGTGTGATTTAGAACGTATCTCTCTGTGTGATATAGAACGTATCTCTCTGTGTGATTTAGAACGTATCTCTCTGTGTGATTTAGAACGTATCTCTCTGTGTGATATAGAACGTATCTCTCTGTGTGATATAGAACGTATCTCTCTGTGTGATATAGAACGTATCTCTCTGTGTGATATAGAACGTATCTCTCTGTGTGATATAGAACGTATCTCTCTGTGTGATTTAGAACGTCTGTGTGATATAGAACGTATCTCTCTGTGTGATTTAGAACGTATCTCTCTGTGTGATATAGAACGTATCTCTCTGTGTGATTTAGAACGTATCTCTCTGTGTGATTTAGAACGTATCTCTCTGTGTGATTTAGAACGTATCTCTCTGTGTGATATAGAACGTATCTCTCTGTGTGATATAGAACGTATCTCTCTGTGTGATATAGAACGTATCTCTCTGTGTGATTTAGAACGTCTGTGTGATTTAGAACGTATCTCTCTGTGTGATATAGAACGTATCTCTCTGTGTGATATAGAACGTATCTCTCTGTGTGATTTAGAACGTATCTCTCTGTGTGATTTAGAACGTATCTCTGTGTGATTTAGAAGAACGTATCTCTCTGTGTGATTTAGAACGTATCTCTCTGTGTGATTTAGAATCGTATCGTCTCTGTGTGATATAGAACGTATCTCTCTGTGTGATATAGAACGTATCTCTCTGTGTGATTTAGAACGTAACTCTCTGTGTGATTTAGAACGTCTGTGTGATTCTCTCTGTGTGATATAGAACGTATCTCTCTGTGTGATATAGAACGTATCTCTCTGTGTGATATAGAACGTATCTCTCTGTGTGATTTAGAACGTATCTCTCTGTGTGATTTAGAACGTATCTCTCTGTGTGATATAGAACGTATCTCTCTGTGTGATATAGAACGTATCTCTCTGTGTGATATAGAACGTATCTCTCTGTGTGATATAGAACGTATCTCTCTGTGTGATATAGAACGTATATAGAACGTATCTCTCTGTGTGATTTAGAACTCTCTGTGTGATATTAGAACGTATCTCTCTGTGTGATATAGAACGTATCTCTGTGTGATATAGAACGTCTCTGTGTGATATAGAACGTATCTCTGTGTGATATAGAACGTATCTCTCTGTGTGATATAGAACGTATCTCTCGTATCTGTGTGATATAGAACGTATCTCTCTGTGTGATATAGAACGTATCTCTCTGTGTGATTTAGAACGTATCTCTCTGTGTGATATAGAACGTATCTCTCTGTGTGATATAGAACGTATCTCTCTGTGTGATTTAGAACGTATCTCTGTGTGATATAGAACGTATCTCTCTGTGTGATTTAGAACGTATCTCTCTGTGTGATATAGAACGTATCTCTGTGTGATATAGAACGTATCTCTCTGTGTGATATTAGAACGTATCTCTCTGTGTGATATAGAACGTATCTCTCTGTGTGATATAGAACGTATCTCTGTGTGATATAGAACGTCTCTCTGTGTGATCTCTCTGTGTGTGATTTAGAACGTATCTCTCTGTGTGATATAGAACGTATCTCTCTGTGTGATATAGAACGTATCTCTCTGTGTGATATAGAACGTATCTCTCTGTGTGATTTAGAACGTATCTCTGTGTGATATAGAACGTATCTCTCTGTGTGATTTAGAACGTATCTCTCTGTGTGATATAGAACGTATCTCTGTGTGATTTAGAACGTATCTCTCTGTGTGATATAGAACGTATCTCTCTGTGTGATATAGAACGTATCTCTCTGTGTGATATAGAACGTATCTCTCTGTGTGATTAGAACGTATCTCTCTGTGTGATTTAGAACGTATCTCTCTGTGTGATTTAGAACGTATCTCTCTGTGTGATATAGAACGTATCTCTGTGTGATATAGAACTCTCTGTGTGATATAGAACGTATCTCTCTGTGTGATATAGAACGTATCTCTCTGTGTGATTTAGAACGTATCTCTCTGTGTGATATAGAACGTATCTCTGTGTGATTTAGAACGTCTCTCTGTGTGATATAGAACGTATCTCTCTGTGTGATTTAGAACGTATCTCTCTGTGTGATTTAGAACGTATCTCTCTGTGTGATATAGAACGTATCTCTCTGTGTGATATAGAACGTATCTCTCTGTGTGATATAGAACGTATCTCTCTGTGTGATTTAGAACGTATCTCTGTGTGATATAGAACGTATCTCTGTGTGTGATTTAGAACGTATCTCTCTGTGTGATATAGAACGTATCTCTCTGTGTGATTTAGAACGTCTGTGTGATTTAGAACTCTGTGTGATTTAGAACGTATCTCTCTGTGTGATATAGAACGTATCTCTCTGTGTGATTTAGAACGTCTGTGTGATATAGAACGTATCTCTCTGTGTGATTTAGAACGTATCTCTCTGTGTGATATAGAACGTATCTCTCTGTGTGATTTAGAACGTATCTCTCTGTGTGATATAGAACGTATCTCTCTGTGTGATATAGAACGTATCTCTGTGTGATTTAGAACGTATCTCTCTGTGTGATTTAGAACGTATCTCTCTGTGTGATATAGAACGTATCTCTGTGTGATATTAGAACGTATCTCTCTGTGTGATATAGAACGTATCTCTCTGTGTGATTTAGAACGTATCTCTCTGTGTGATATAGAACGTATCTCTCTGTGTGATATAGAACGTATCTCTCTGTGTGATTTAGAACGTATCTCTCTGTGTGATTTAGAACGTATCTCTCTGTGTGATATAGAACGTATCTCTCTGTGTGATTTAGAACGTATCTCTCTGTGTGATTTAGAACGTATCTCTCTGTGTGATTTAGAACGTATCTCTCTGTGTGATTTAGAACGTCTGTGTGATTTAGAACGTATCTCTCTGTGTGATTTAGAACGTATCTCTCTGTGTGATATAGAACGTATCTCTCTGTGTGATTTAGAACGTATCTCTCTGTGTGATATAGAACGTATCTCTCTGTGTGATATAGAACGTATCTCTCTGTGTGATATAGAACGTATCTCTGTGTGATATAGAACGTATATCTCTCTCTGTGTGATTTAGAACGTATCTCTCTGTGTGATATAGAACGTATATCTCTCTCTGTGTGATTTAGAACGTATCTCTCTGTGTGATTTAGAACGTATCTCTCTGTGTGATATAGAACGTATCTCTGTGTGATATAGAACGTATCTCTCTGTGTGTGATTAGAACGTATCTCTCTGTGTGATATAGAACGTATCTCTCTGTGTGATTTAGAACGTATCTCTCTGTGTGATATAGAACGTATCTCTGTGTGATATAGAACGTATCTCTCTGTGTGATATAGAACGTATCTCTCTGTGTGATATAGAACGTATCTCTCTGTGTGATATAGAACGTATCTCTCTGTGTGATTTAGAACGTATCTCTGTGTGATATAGAACGTATCTCTCTGTGTGATATAGAACGTATCTCTCTGTGTGATATAGAACGTATCTCTCTGTGTGATTTAGAACGTGGTCTCTCTGTGTGATTAGAACGTATCTCTGTGTGATATAGAACGTATCTCTGTGTGATATAGAACGTATCTCTCTGTGTGATTTAGGTCTCTCTGTGTGATTTAGAACGAACGTATCTCTCTGTGTGATTTAGAACGTATCTCTGTGTGATATAGAACGTATCTCTCTGTGTGATATAGAACGTATCTCTCTGTGTGTGATATAGAACGTATCTCTCTGTGTGATTTAGAACGTATCTCTGTGTGATATAGAACGTATCTCTCTGTGTGATATAGAACGTATCTCTCTGTGTGATATAGAACGTATCTCTCTGTGTGAATTAGAACGTATCTCTCTGTGTGATTTAGAAGTTGCTCTGCTCTGAGGAGAGTTCTAGAGCGATTCTGATGCTTAGCTCATGCAGTGTATCGTGTCAAGGTCATAGGTCTAATCACCCTTTGATTAGACCGCGGACATAGTTTGGACTGAAGCCGACAAAAACCCATTCCTGCTCTTTTCCCCGCAATCCATCAAACACATTTGGTGTGTCATCATAGTGGTCTTTGATTGGTGGTCATCATTTGGTGTGTCATCATAGTGGTCTCTGATTGGTGGTCATCATTTGGTGTGTCATCATAGTGGTCTCTGATTGGTGGTCATCATTTTGATGTGTCATCATAGTGGTCTCTGATTGGTGGTCATCATTTTTTTATGTGTCATCATAGTGGTCTCTGATTGGTGGTCATCATTTTGATGTGTCATCATAGTGGTCTCTGATTGGTGGTCATCATTTTGATGTGTCATCATAGTGGTCTCTGATTGGTGGTCATCATTTGGTGTGTCATCATAGTGGTCTCTGATTGGTGGTCATCATTTTGATGTGTCATCATAGTGGTCTCTGATTGGTGGTCATCATTTGGTGTGTCATCACACTGGTCTCTGATTGGTGGTCATCATTTGGTGTATCATCACAGTGGTCTCTGATTGGTGGTCATCATTTGGTGTGTCATCATAGTGGTCTCTGATTGGTGGTCATCATTTGGTGTGTCATCACACTGGTCTCTGATTGGTGGTCATCATTTGGTGTGTCATCATAGTGGTCTCTGATTGGTGGTCATCATTTGGTGTGTCATCATAGTGGTCTCTGATTGGTGGTCATCATTTGGTGTGTCATCATAGTGGTCTCTGATTGGTGGTCATCATTTGGTGTGTCATCATAGTGGTCTCTGATTGGTGGTCATCATTTGGTGTGTCATCATAGTGGTCTCTGATTGGTGGTCATCATTTTGATGTGTCATCATAGTGGTCTCTGATTGGTGGTCATCATTTGGTGTGTCATCATAGTGGTCTCTGATTGGTGGTCATCATTTGGTGTGTCATCACACTGGTCTCTGATTGGTGGTCATCATTTGGTGTGTCATCATAGTGGTCTCTGATTGGTGGTCATCATTTTGATGTGTCATCATAGTGGTCTCTGATTGGTGGTCATCATTTGGTGTGTCATCATAGTGGTCTCTGATTGGTGGTCATCATTTGGTGTGTCATCATAGTGGTCTCTGATTGGTGGTCATCATTTTGATGTGTCATCATAGTGGTCTCTGATTGGTGGTCATCATTTGGTGTGTCATCATAGTGGTCTCTGATTGGTGGTCATCATTTGGTGTGTCATCATAGTGGTCTCTGATTGGTGGTCATCATTTGGTGTGTCATCATAGTGGTCTCTGATTGGTGGTCATCATTTGATGTGTCATCATAGTGGTCTCTGATTGGTGGTCATCATTTGGTGTGTCATCATAGTGGTCTCTGATTGGTGGTCATCATTTTGATGTGTCATCATAGTGGTCTCTGATTGGTGGTCATCATTTGGTGTGTCATCATAGTGGTCTCTGATTGGTGGTCATCATTTGGTGTGTCATCATAGTGGTCTCTGATTGGTGGTCATCATTTGGTGTGTCATCACACTGGTCTCTGATTGGTGGTCATCATTTGGTGTGTCATCATAGTGGTCTCTGATTGGTGGTCATCATTTGGTGTGTCATCATAGTGGTCTCTGATTGGTGGTCATCATTTGGTGTGTCATCATAGTGGTCTCTGATTGGTGGTCATCATTTGGTGTGTCATCATAGTGGTCTCTGATTGGTGGTCAGACTCGCTCAGGTGGAACAAACTTAAACTTGCGCTTTTTTTTCAACGCTGATTTGAATGTCATCGAGAAAACATCCTTTCTGAATTTAAAATTAGGCCTAATCCTCGAAGTAATCATCTCGTTTTTCAAAAGGATCTGTCATTTGATAACACTATTTTTGCTCCCTTACCATGGTAACGAACCTGTGTGAGACCAACACCTGGCGGTGGTTGTGTGAGAAGCACGCCTGTATTCAATTACCATGGTAACGAACCTGTGTGAGGCCAACACCTGGCGGTGGTTGTGTGAGAAGCACGCCTGTATTCACTTACCATGGTAACGACCCTGTGTGAGAAGCACGCCTGTATTCACTTACCATGGTAACGAACCTGTGTGAGAAGCACGCCTGTATTCATTTACCATGGTAACGAACCTGTGTGAGGCCAACACCTGGCGGTGGTTGTGTGAGAAGCACGCCTGTATTCACTTACCATGGTAACGACCCTGTGTGAGAAGCACGCCTGTATTCATTTACCATGATAACGAACCTGTGTGAGAAGCACGCCTGTATTCACTTACCATGGTAACGAACCTGTGTGAGAAGCACGCCTGTATTCATTTACCATGATAACGAACCTGTGTGAGAAGCACGCCTGTATTCACTTACCATGGTAACGAACCTGTGTGAGAAGCACGCCTGTATTCACTTACCATGGTAACGAACCTGTGTGAGAAGCACGCCTGTATTCACTTACCATGGTAACGAACCTGTGTGAGAAGCACGCCTGTATTCACTTACCATGGTAACGAACCTGTGTGAGAAGCACGCCTGTATTCATTTACCATGATAACGAACCTGTGTGAGAAGCACGCCTGTATTCACTTACCATGGTAACGAACCTGTGTGAGAAGCACGCCTGTATTCACTTACCATGGTAACGAACCTGTGTGAGAAGCACGCCTGTATTCACTTACCATGGTAACGAACCTGTGTGAGAAGCACGCCTGTATTCACTTACCATGGTAACGAACCTGTGTGAAAAGCACGCCTGTATTCACTTACCATGGTAACGAACCTGTGTGAGAAGCACGCCTTTATTCACTTACCATGGTAACGAACCTGTGTGAGACCAACACCTGGCGGTGGTTGTGTGAGAAGCACGCCTGTATTCACTTACCATGGTAACGAACCTGTGTGAGAAGCACTCCTGTATTCACTTACCATGGTAATGAACCTGTGTGAAAAGCACGCCTGTATTCACTTACCATGGTAATGAACCTGTGTGAGAAGCACGCCTGTATTCATTTACCATGATAACGAACCTGTGTGAGAAGCACGCCTGTATTCACTTACCATGGTAACGAACCTGTGTGAGAAGCACGCCTGTATTCACTTACCATGGTAACGAACCTGTGTGAGAAGCACGCCTGTATTCACTTACCATGGTAACGAACCTGTGTGAGAAGCACGCCTGTATTCACTTACCATGGTAAAGAACCTGTGTGAGAAGCACGCCTGTATTCACTTACCATGGTAAAGAACCTGTGTGAGAAGCACGCCTGTATTCACTTACCATGGTAACGAACCTGTGTGAAAAGCACGCCTGTATTCACTTACCATGGTAACGAACCTGTGTGAGAAGCACGCCTTTATTCACTTACCATGGTAACGAACCTGTGTGAGACCAACACCTGGCGGTGGTTGTGTGAGAAGCACGCCTGTATTCACTTATCATGATCTCTCTCCCGCTCTCTTCTCTGATAGACGTGAACCTGCAACTCTCCTCTCTCCAGCGTTGCATTTAATACTTCGTTTATTTATAGAATCATAGCCGTGCGCAGGGATCTGGAGGAGCCGCAGAGCCCCTGATAAAATTATAGAATTACTGCTGTTTGTTCAGGAAGAAAGAAATAACTCAGAATAGCCTAATACACCGAGATAAGGCCTATAATTTAACCACAGAAGATCAATGGCTTCTTCTAATTGTATATATATATATATATATACTAGCTGTGGCTGTAGGCCAAATGACAAAGCATAGCCTACAGTCCAGAACGTTCTCACACTCGATGTACAGTCGGGAACACAGCAGCAAATCTGTCAGCGAACAAACAGCACGCAGACAAAACAGGCCTTTATGCAATAGTTCAGATATAATCGTGAGAAAACACACAAGACACATCTCGTATCTATCTGCTGTAGGCTACCAAAATATTTAATCAACTTCCAAATATATATTTTTACAAAGTTAAACAAGAGAGAGAGAGCGTTTTTTTTTGGCACCAGCGTATCGGCCATCACCAGCTAGTGAACAGAGCATCGGCCATCACCAGCTAGTGAACAGTGCATCGGCCATCACCAGCTAGTGAACAGAGCATCGGCCATCACCAGCTAGTGAACAGAGCATCGGCCATCACCAGCTAGTGAACAGAGCATCGGCCATCACCAGCTAGTGAACAGAGCATCGGCCATCACCAGCTAGTGAACAGAGCATCGGCCATCTTCACCAGCTAGTGAACAGAGCATCGCCATCACCAGCTAGTGAACAGAGCATCGGCCATCACCAGCTAGTGAACAGAGCATCGGCCATCACCAGCTAGTGAACAGAGCATCGGCCATCACCAGCTAGTGAACAGAGCATCGGCCATCACCAGCTAGTGAACAGAGCATCGGCCATCACCAGCTAGTGAACAGAGCATCGGCCATCACCAGCTAGTGAACAGAGCATCGGCCATCACCAGCTAGTGAACAGAGCAGGCCATCACCAGCTAGTGAACAGAGCATCGGCCATCACCAGCTAGTGAACAGAGCATCGGCCATCACCAGCTAGTGAACAGAGCATCGGCCATCACCAGCTAGTGAACAGAGCATCATTTGGGTCAGTCAGTGAAACTGGAAAGCATTTTTAGGTCTATAATTTCCTCATATTGTAGCCTACAATAAATACGCTCTGAAAATAAACGGTTCCTGGAGTATCCTTTAGGGGCCTTCAAACTGAAACTATGAGGGAACCTCTATAAATTATTCGAAGGACCCTTTAAAAGTAGGCCGACATTTTGTAAATAAAAATTTGTTCTTAAACTGACTTGCCTAGTTTAAATAAAGGTTAAATAAAAATAGTTATTCAAAGAACCCGTTTTAATGGATCCTCGAAGGACCTTTGACCTTTTGGGGTTCATTCATTTTTCAACTACCCCCCCCCCATTATTTTATTAATAATAATATGCATAACAATAACACAACATTTTAGTTGTCAATCTTTATGTCTCCCAGCAGAGCCCCAAGTCCGTTGGATATATCCTCTGGGTTGTTGATGTTAAAGCGTTCATCTTCTCTGTGTCCATAACCAGAATGATTTTGCCCGAGCATGGTGACAGAACGGGTTTCCTGTTATATTCATCAGAGGTGTAGGGAGGGTAAAGTCTGTGAATCCCCCCCAACAATATAGTATTTACTAATTATACCAGGGGCTCGACTTTGTGGACATACCTCGTCTGTATACCTGCAGACACAGGCATAAAAGTGATCCCTATTCTCATAGCCTACATATTCTCATAGCCTACATATTCTTATAGCCTACCTATTTTCATAGCCTACATATTCTTATAGCCTACCTATTCTTATAGCCTACATATTCTTATAGCCTATATATTCTTATAGCCTACCTATTCTCATAGCCTACATATTCTTATAGCCGACACATTCTTATAGCCTACATATTCTTATAGCCTACACATTCTTATAGCCTACATATTCTTATAGCCTACATATTCTTATAGCCTACATATTCTAATAGCCTACATATTCTAATAGCCTACATATTCTAATAGCCTACATATTCTAATAGCCTACATATTCTTATAGCCTACATATTCTTATAGCCTACATATTCTTATAGCCTACATATTCTTATAGCCTACATATTCTAATAGCCTACATATTCTTATAGCCTACATATTCTTATAGCCTACATATTCTAATAGCCTACATATTCTTATAGCCTATATATAGCCTACATATTCTAATAGCCTACATATTCTTATAGCCTACATATTCTTATAGCCTACATATTCTAATAGCCTACATATTCTTATAGCCTACATATTCTTATAGCCTACATATTCTAATAGCCTACCTATTCTTATAGCCTACATATTCTTATAGCCGACACATTCTTATAGCCTACATATTCTTATAGCCTACATATTCTTATAGCATATAATAGCCTACATATTCTTATAGCCTACATATTCTTATAGCCTACATATTCTAATAGCCTACATATTCTTATAGCTATCTAGCCTACATATTCTTATAGCCTACATATTCTTATAGCCTACATATTCTAATAGCCTACATATTCTTATAGCCTATATATAGCCTAGATTCTTATAGCCTACATATTCTAATAGCCTACATATTCTAATAGCCTATTATTCTTATAGCCAAATATTCTTTATAGCCTACACATTCTTATAGCCTACATATTCTTATAGCCTATATATAGCCTACATATTCTTATAGCCTACCTATTCTTATAGCCTACATATTCTAATAGCCTATATATTCTTATAGCCTATATATTCTTATAGCCTATATATAGCCTACATATTCTTATAGCCTACATATTCTAATAGCCTACATATTCTTATAGCCTATATATAGCCTACATATTCTTATAGCCTACATATTCTAATAGCCTACATATTCTAATAGCCTACATATTCTTATAGCCCAAATATTCTTATAGCCTACACATTCTTATAGCCTACATATTCTTATAGTCTACATATTCTTATAGTCTACATATTCTTATAGTCTACATATTCTTATAGCCCAAATATTCTTATAGCCCACACGGACCTCCCGGTCGCGGCCGGTTACGACAGAGCCTGGGCACGAAACCCAGGGACTCTGATGGTACAGCTGGCGCTGCAGTACAGCGCCCTTAACCACTGCGCCACCCGGGAGGCCCTTTAGCTGGCATATTCTGTTTTTTTAGAAAGATTTGCACCAACATGAAAAGATAAATGGTATGATCATAAAACCATATAAATGTAGCTCATATACAAGGGAACAACCTTACTTTAAATTGAGGAGATCTTTAAAAAACATGTCAGTTAAGTGCCTTCACCTGCTGTCCTTTCAAATTCAAATCCAAATGTTTCAGTTGGGCAGTTAGGTTCCTGCAAGAACCCCCACCATCTAAGGAGGTTCCACGCGGAACCCCACCTCCTATGGCGGTTCTTGAAAGAACCTTTTGGGGGTGGCCTCCGTTTTACGGTCTTCTTACACACTTAGGCTATTGATGGCGCTGGAGGAGATGGCCTCCGTCGGTCTCCTAACCTATTATGCTATTAGCCTGACTAACGGTGTCTGTATGTAGCCACACACTTAGGCTATTGATGGCGCTGGAGGAGATGGCCTCCGTTTTTACGGTCTCCTAACCTATTATGCTATTAGCCTGACTAACGGTGTCTGTATGTAGCCACACACTTAGGCTATTGATGGTGCCGGGAGGAGATGGCCTCCGTTTTACGGTCTCCTAACCTGTTGTGCTATTAGCCTGACTAACGGTGTCTGTATGTAGCCACACACTTAGGCTATTGATGGTGCCGGAGGAGATGGCCTCCGTTTTACGGTCTCCTAACCTGTTGTGCTATTAGCCTGACTAACGGTGTCTGTATGTAGCCACACACTTAGGCTATTGATGGTGCCGGAGGAGATGGCCTCCGTTTTACGGTCTCCTAACCTGTTGTGCTATTAGCCTGACTAACAGGTGTCTGTATGTAGCCACACACTTAGGCTATTGATGGTGCCGGAGGAGATGGCCTCCGTTTTACGGTCTCCTAACCTGTTGTGCTATTAGCCTGACTAACAGGTGTCTGTGTGTAGCCACACACTTAGGCTATTGATGGTGCCGGAGGAGATGGCCTCCGTTTTACGGTCTCCTAACCTATTATGCTATTAGCCTGACTAACGGTGTCTGTATGTAGCCACACACTTAGGCTATTGATGGTGCCGGAGGAGATGGCCTCCGTTTTACGGTCTCCTAACCTGTTGTGCTATTAGCCTGACTAACGGTGTCTGTATGTAGCCACACACTTAGGCTATTGATGGTGCCGGAGGAGATGGCCTCCGTTTTATCTCCTAACCTGTTGTGCTATTAGCCTGACTAACGGTGTCTGTATGTAGCCACACACTTAGGCTATTGATGGTGCCGGAGGAGATGGCCTCCGTTTTACGGTCTCCTAACCTGTTGTGCTATTAGCCTGACTAACAGGTGTCTGTATGTAGCCACACACTTAGGCTATTGATGGTGCCGGAGGAGATGGCCTCCGTTTTATCTCCTAACCTGTTGTGCTATTAGCCTGACTAACGGTGTCTGTATGTAGCCACACACTTAGGCTATTGATGGTGCCGGAGGAGATGGCCTCCGTTTTACGGTCTCCTAACCTGTTGTGCTATTAGCCTGACTAACGGTGTCTGTATGTAGCCACACACTTAGGCTATTGATGGTGCCGGAGGAGATGGCCTCCGTTTACGGTCTCCAACCTGTTGTGCTATTAGCCTGACTAACAGGTGTCTGTATGTAGCCACACACTTAGGCTATTGATGGTGCCGGAGGAGATGGCCTCCGTTTTACGGTCTCCTAACCTGTTGTGCTATTAGCCTGACTAACAGGTGTCTGTGTGTAGCCACACACTTAGGCTATTGATGGTGCCGGAGGAGATGGCCTCCGTTTAGTCTCCTAACCTATTGTGCTATTAGCCTGACTAACAGGTGTCTGTATGTAGCCACACACTTAGGCTATTGATGGTGCCGGAGGAGATGGCCTCCATTTTTACGGTCTCCTAACCTGTTGTGCTATTAGCCTGACTAACAGGTGTCTGTGTGTAGCCACACACTTAGGCTATTGATGGTGCCGGAGGAGATGGCCTCCGTTTTACGGTCTCCTAACCTATTGTGCTATTAGCCTGACTAACGGTGTCTGTATGTAGCCACACACTTAGGCTATTGATGGTGCCGGAGGAGATGGCCTCCGTTTTACGGTCTCCTAACCTGTTGTGCTATTAGCCTGACTAACGGTGTCTGTATGTAGCCACACACTTAGGCTATTGATGGTGCCGGAGGAGATGGCCTCCGTTTTACGGTCTCCTAACCTGTTGTGCTATTAGCCTGACTAACGGTGTCTGTATATAGCCACACACTTAGGCTATTGATGGCGCTGGAGGAGATGGCCTCCGTTTTACGGTCTCCTAACCTGTTGTGCTATTAGCCTGACTAACAGGTGTCTGTATGTAGCCACACACTTAGGCTATTGATGGTGCCGGAGGAGATGGCCTCCGTTTTACGGTCTCCTAACCTGTTGTGCTATTAGCCTGACTAACAGGTGTCTGTATATAGCCACACACTTAGGCTATTGATGGTGCCGGAGGAGATGGCCTCCGTTTTACGGTCTCCTAACCTGTTGTGCTATTAGCCTGACTAACAGGTGTCTGTATATAGCCACACACTTAGGCTATTGATGGCGCCGGAGGAGATGGCCTCCGTTTTACGGTCTCCTAACCTGTTGTGCTATTAGCCTGACTAACAGGTGTCTGTATATAGCCACACACTTAGGCTATTGATGGTGCCGGAGGAGATGGCCTCCGTTTTACGGTCTCCTAACCTGTTGTGCTATTATCCTGACTAACAGGTGTCTGTATGTAGCCACACACTTAGGCTATTGATGGTGCCGGAGGAGATGGCCTCCGTTTTACGGTCTCCTAACCTGTTGTGCTATTAGCCTGACTAACAGGTGTCTGTATGTAGCCACACACTTAGGCTATTGATGGTGCCGGAGGAGATGGCCTCCGTTTTACGGTCTCCTAACCTGTTGTGCTATTAGCCTGACTAACAGGTGTCTGTATATAGCCACACACTTAGGCTATTGATGGTGCCGGAGGAGATGGCCTCCGTTTTACGGTCTCCTAACCTGTTGTGCTATTAGCCTGACTAACGGTGTCTGTATGTAGCCACACACTTAGGCTGTTGATGGTGCCGGAGGAGATGGCCTCCGTTTTACGGTCTCCTAACCTGTTGTGCTATTAGCCTGACTAACAGGTGTCTGTATGTAGCCACACACTTAGGCTATTGATGGTGCCGGAGGAGATGGCCTCCGTTTTACGGTCTCCTAACCTGTTGTGCTATTAGCCTGACTAACAGGTGTCTGTATGTGGCCACACACTTAGGCTATTGATGGTGCCGGAGGAGATGGCCTCCGTTTTACGGTCTCCTAACCTGTTGTGCTATTAGCCTGACTAACAGGTGTCTGTATGTGCCACACACTTAGGCTATTGATGGTGCCGGAGGAGATGGCCTCCGTTTTTTGGTCTCCTAACCTGTTGTGCTATTAGCCTGACTAACAGGTGTCTGTATGTAGCCACACACTTAGGCTATTGATGGTGCTGGAGGAGATGGCCTCCGTTTTACGGTCTCCTAACCTGTTGTGCTATTAGCCTGACTAACAGGTGTCTGTATGTAGCCACACACTTAGGCTATTGATGGTGCTGGAGGAGATGGCCTCCGTTTTACGGTCTCCTAACCTGTTGTGCTATTAGCCTGACTAACGGTGTCTGTATAGAGTCTTGTATAGGTAGGTGTCTGTATAGGTAGGTGTATTGTGGCCTTGCTACTAACAGGTGTCTGTATAGGTAGGTGTATTGTAGCCTTGCTACTAACAGGTGTCTGTATAGGTAGGTGTATTGTGGCCTTGCTACTAACAGGTGTCTGTATAGGTAGGTGTATTGTAGCCTTGCTACTAACAGGTGTCTGTATAGGTAGGTGTATTGTGGCCTTGCTACTAACAGGTGTCTGTATAGGTAGGTGTATGTGGCCTTGCTACTAACAGGTGTCTGTATAGGTAGGTGTATTGTGGCCTTGCTACTAACAGGTGTCTGTATAGGTAGGTGTATTGTGGCCTTGCTACTAACAGGTGTCTGTATAACAGGTGTCTGTATAGTAGGTGTATTGTGGCCTGGTGTCTGTATAGGTAGGTGTATTGTGGCCTTGCTACTAACAGGTGTCTGTATAGGTAGGTGTATTGTGGCCTTGCTACTAACAGGTGTCTGTATAGGTAGGTGTATTGTGGCCTTGCTACTAACAGGTGTCTGTATAGGTAGGTGTATTGTGGCCTTGCTACTAACAGGTGTCTGTATAGGTAGGTGTATTGTGGCCTTGCTACTAACAGGTGTCTGTATAGTCTCCTACCTCAATAAGCCTGACTAACAGGTGTCTGTATAGGTAGGTGTATTGTGGCCTTGCTACTAACAGGTGTCTGTATAGGTAGGTGTATGTGGCCTTGCTACTAACAGGTGTCTGTATAGGTAGGTGTATGTGGCCTTGCTACTAACAGGTGTCTGTATAGGTAGGTGTATGTGGCCTTGCTACTAACAGGTGTCTGTATAGGTAGGTGTATGGCCTTGTATGTCTGGCCTGCTACTAACAGGTGTCTGTATAGGTAGGTGTATGTGGCCTTGCTACTAACAGGTGTCTGTATAGGTAGGTGTATGTGGCCTTGCTACTAACAGGTGTCTGTATAGGTAGGTGTATGTGGCCTTGCTAGGCAGGTGTCTGTATAGGTAGGTGTATGTGGCCTGCTACTAACAGGTGTCTGTATAGGTAGGTGTATGTGGCTGTACTAACAGGTGTCTGTATAGGTAGGTGTATGTGGCCTTGCTACTAACAGGTATCTGTATAGGTAGGTGTATGTGGCTGCTACTAACAGGTGTCTGTATAGGTAGGTGTCTGTATGTGGCCTACTAACAGGTGTCTGTATAGGTAGGTGTATGTGGCCTTGCTACTAACAGGTGTCTGTATAGGTAGGTGTATGTATAGCCTTGCAGGTGTCTGTATAGGTAGGTGTATGTGGCCTTGCTACTAACAGGTGTCTGTATAGGTAGGTGTATGTATAGGTTGCTACTAACAGGTGTCTGTATAGGTAGGTGTATGTGGCCTTGCTATAACAGGTGTCTGTATAGGTAGGTATGTGGCCTGCTACTAACAGGTGTCTGTATAGGTAGGTGTATTGTGGCCTTGCTATAGGTAGGTGTCTGTATAGGTAGGTGTATGTGGCCTTGCTACTAACAGGTGTCTGTATAGGTAGGTGTATTGTGGCCTTGCTAGGTGTCTGTATAGGTAGGTGTATATAACCTTGCTAGGTAACAGGTGTCTGTATAGGTAGGTGTATGTGGCCTTGCTACTAACAGGTGTCTGTATAGGTAGGTGTATTGTAGCCTTGCTACTAACAGGTGTCTGTATAGGTAGGTGTATTGTGGCCTTGCTACTAACAGGTGTCTGTATAGGTAGGTGTCCTGCTACTAACAGGTGTCTGTATAGGTAGGTGTATGTGGCCTAGGTACTAACAGGTGTCTGTATAGGTAGGTGTATTGTATAGGTACTAACAGGTGTCTGTATAGGTAGGTGTATGTGGCCTTGCTACTAACAGGTGTCTGTATAGGTAGGTGTATGTGGCCTTGCTACTATGTCTGTATAGGTAGGTGTATGTATTGCTTATAGGTAGGTGTCTGTATAGGTAGGTGTATGTGGCCTAGGTAGGTGTCTGTAGGTAGGTGTAGGTGTATGTGTCTGTATAGGTAGGTGTATGTATAGCTACTAGGTGTCTGTATAGGTAGGTGTATGTGGCCTTGGTTATGTCTGTATAGGTAGGTGTATGGTGTATGTCTGTATAGGTAGGTGTATGTGGCCTGCTTATGTCTGTATAGGTAGGTGTATGTATAGGTTATGTCTGTATAGGTAGGTATCTGTATAGGTAGGTATCTGTATAGGTAGGTATCTGTATAGGTATGTCTGTATAGGTAGGTGTATGTGGCCTTGCTTATGTCTGTATAGGTAGGTGTATGTGGCCTTGCTTATGTCTGTATAGGTAGGTGTATGTGGCCTTGCTTATGTCTGTATAGGTAGGTGTATGTGGCCTTGCTTATGTCTGTATAGGTAGGTGTATGTATAGGTAGGTGTATGTATAGGTAGGTGTATGTATAGGTAGGTGTATGTATAGGTAGGTGTATGTATAGGTAGGTGTATGTATAGGTAGGTGTCTGTATAGGTAGGTGTATGTATAGGTAGGTGTATGTATAGGTAGGTGTCTGTATAGGTAGGTATGTCTGTATAGGTAGGTGTATGTATAGGTAGGTGTATGTATAGGTAGGTGTATGTATAGGTAGGTGTATGTATAGGTAGGTGTATGTGGCCTAGGTAGGTATGTATAGGTAGGTGTCTGTGGCTTGCCCTGTGGCCTCAATAAGCCTGACTTATTTTCAAATGTCTTTTTACTGTTGTTTTATTTCACACACTTACCTACACACACGCACACACACACACACACACACGCACACACACACGCACACGCACACGCACACACACATGCACACACGCGCACGCACACACACACACACACACACACACACACACACACACACACACACACACACACACACACACACACACACGCATGCATGCACACGCACA
>NC_088397.1:3586977-3589477 GCF_034236695.1 Oncorhynchus nerka
ATTGGGGACACCCAAAGAGAGGGAGACCACTATGAGATTGGGGACACTCAAAGAGAAGGAGACCACTATGAGATTGGGGACACCCAAAGAGAGGAGACCACTATGAGATTGGGGACACTCAAAGAGAGGAGACCACTATGAGATTGGGGACACCCAAAGAGAGGAGACCACTATGAGATTGGGGACACTCAAAGAGAGGAGACCACTATGAGATTGGGGACACCCAAAGAGAGGGAGACCACTATGAGATTGGGGACACCCAAAGAGAGGGAGACCACTATGAGATTGGGGATACTCAAAGAGAAGGAGACCACTATGAGATTGGGGATACTCAAAGAGAGGGAGACCACTATGAGATTGGGGACACTCAAAGAGAAGGAGACCACTATGAGATTGGGGACACCCAAAGAGAGGGAGACCACTATGAGATTGGGGATAACCAAAGAGAGGGAGACCACTATGAGATTGGGGACACCAAAAGAGAGGGAGACCACTATGAGATTGGGGACACACAAAGAGAGGGAGACCACTATGAGATTGGGGATACTCAAAGAGAAGGAGACCACTATGAGATTGGGGATACTCAAAGAGAGGGAGACCACTATGAGATTGGGGACACTCAAAGAGAAGGAGACCACTATGAGATTGGGGACACCCAAAGAGAGGGAGACCACTATGAGATTGGGGATAACCAAAGAGAGGGAGACCACTATGAGATTGGGGATACCCAAAGAGAGGGAGACCACTATGAGATTGGGGATACCCAAAGAGAGGGAGACCACTATGAGATTGGGGATACCCAAAGAGAGGGAGACCACTATGAGATTGGGGACACTCAAAGAGAAGGAGACCACTATGAGATTGGGGACACCCAAAGAGAGGGAGACCACTATGAGATTGGGGACACCCAAAGAGAGGGAGACCACTATGAGATTGGGGACACTCAAAGAGAAGGAGACCACTATGAGATTGGGGACACCCAAAGAGAGGGAGACCACTATGAGATTGGGGACACCCAAAGAGAGGGAGACCACTATGAGATTGGGGACACCCAAAGAGAGGGAGACCACCTTGAGATTGGGGACACTCCAAGAAAGGGACACCACTATGAGATTGGGGACACCCAAAGAGAGGGAGACCACTATGAGATTGGGGACATCCAAAGAGAGGGAGACCACTATGAGATTGGGGACACTCAAAGAGAGGGAGACCACTATGAGATTGGGGACACCAAAAGAGAGGGAGACCACTATGAGATTGGGGACACCCAAAGAGAGGGAGACCACTATGAGATTGGGGACACCCAAAGAGAGTGAGACCACTATGAGATTGGGGACACTCCAAGAAAGGGAGACCACTATGAGATTGGGGACACCCAAAGAGAGGGAGACCACTATGAGATTGGGGACACCCAAAGAGAGGGAGACCACTATGAGATTGGGGACACTCAAAGAGAGGGAGACCACTATGAGATTGGGGACACTCAAAGAGAGGGAGACCACTATGAGATTGGGGACACCCAAAGAGAGGGAGACCACTATGAGATTGGGGACACTCAAAGAGAAGGAGACCACTATGAGATTGGGGACACTCAAAGAGAAGGATACCACTATGAGATTGGGGACACTCAAAAAGAGGGAGACCACTATGAGATTGGGGACACCCAAAGAGAGGGAGACCACTATGAGATTGGGAACACTCAAAGAGAGGGAGACCACTATGAGATTGGGGACACCAAAAGAGAGGGAGACCACTATGAGATTGGGGACACCAAAAGAGAGGGAGACCACTATGAGATTGGGGACACCCAAAGAGAGGGAGACCACTATGAGATTGGGGACACCCAAAGAGAGTGAGACCACTATGAGATTGGGAACACTCAAAGAGAGGGAGACCACTATGAGATTGGGGACACCAAAAGAGAGGGAGACCACTATGAGATTGGGGACACCCAAAGAGAGGGAGACCACTATGAGATTGGGGACACCCAAAGAGAGTGAGACCACTATGAGATTGGGGACACTCCAAGAAAGGGAGACCACTATGAGATTGGGGACACCCAAAGAGAGGGAGACCACTATGAGATTGGGGACATCCAAAGAGAGGGAGACCACTATGAGATTGGGGACACTCAAAGAGAGGGAGACCACTATGAGATTGGGGACACTCAAAGAGAGGGAGACCACTATGAGATTGGGGACACTCAAAGAGAAGGAGACCACTATGAGATTGGGGACACTCAAAGAGAAGGAAACCACTATGAGATTGGGGACACTCAAAAAGAGGGAGACCACTATGAGATTGGGGACACCCAAAGAGAGGGAGACCACTATGAGATTGGGAACACTCAAAGAGAGGGAGACCATGGGTACGTTCCAAGAGGTCTCTCTTCTCTCCCACATCAGCAATCAGGAGGACAGGAGGATCGGGGATGATTGATCTGGGGGGCTACCTACCTCAGAGATATGAGTTGGGGGGGGGGGGGGGGGGGAGGGAGAGT
>NC_088397.1:3594477-3616977 GCF_034236695.1 Oncorhynchus nerka
TCCGTAGGTAAGCACCATGGTCTTGTAGCGGATGCGAGCTTCAACTGGAAGCCAGTGGAGAGAGCGGAGGAGCGGGGTGACGTGAGAGAACTGGTGAAGGTTGAACACCAGACGGGCTGCGGCGTTCTGGATGAGTTGTAGGGGTTTAATGGCACAGGCAGGGAGCCCAGCCAACAGCGAGTTGCAGTAATCCAGACGGGAGATGACAAGTGCCTGGATTAGGACCTGCGCCGCTTCCTGTGTGAGGCAGGGTCGTACTCTGCGGATGTTGTAGAGCATGAACCTACAGGAACGGGCCACCGCCTTGATGTTAGTTGAGAACGACAGGGTGTTGTCCAGGATCACGCCAAGGTTCTTAGCGCTCTGGGAGGAGGACACAGTGGAGTTGTCAACCGTGATGGCGAGATCATGGAACGGGCAGTCCTTCCCCGGGAGGAAGAGCAGCTCCGTCTTGCCGAGGTTCAGCTTGAGGTGGTGATCCGTCATCCACACTGATATGTCTGCCAGACATGCAGAGATGCGGTCGCCACCTGGTCTTCAGAAGGGGAAAGGAGAAGATTAATTGTGTGTCGTCTGCATAGCAATGATAGGAGAGACCATGTGAGGTTATGACAGAGCCAAGTGACTTGGTGTATAGCTAGAATAGGAGAGGGCCTAGAACAGAGCCCTGGGGACACCAGTGGTGAGAGCACGTGGTGAGGAGACAGATTCTCGCCACGCCACCTGGTAGGAGCGACCTGTCAGGTAGGACGCAATCCAAGCGTGGGCCGCGCCGGAGATGCCCAACTCGGAGAGGGTGGAGAGGAGGATCTGATGGTTCACAGTATCGAAGGCAGCCGATAGGTCTAGAAGGATGAGAGCAGAGGAGAGAGAGTTAGCTTTAGCAGTGCGGAGCGCCTCCGTGATACAGAGAAGAGCAGTCTCAGTTGAATGACTAGTCTTGAAACCTGACTGATTTGGATCAAGAAGGTCATTCTGAGAGAGATAGCGGGAGAGCTGGCCAAGGATGGCACGTTCAAGGGTTTTGGAGAGAAAAGAAAGAAGGGATACTGGTCTGTAGTTGTTGACATCGGAGGGATCGAGTGTAGGTTTTTTCAGAAGGGGTGCAACTCTCGCTCTCTTGAAGACGGAAGGGACGTAGCCAGCGGTCAGGGATGAGTTGATGAGCGAGGTGAGGTAAGGGAGAAGGTCTCCGGAAATGGTCTGGAGAAGAGAGGAGGGGATAGGGTCAAGCGGGCAGGTTGTTGGGCGGCCGGCCGTCACAAGACGCGAGATTTCATCTGGAGAGAGGGGGAGAAAGAGGTCAGAGCACAGGGTAGGGCAGTGTAAGCAGAACCAGCGGTGTCGTTTGACTTAGCAAACGAGGATCGGATGTCGTCGACCTTCTTTTCAAAATGGTTGACAAAGTCATCTGCAGAGAGGGAGGAGGGGGGATTCAGGTTGAACACCAGACGGGCTGCGGCGTTCTGGATGAGTTGTAGGGTTTAATGGCACAGGCAGGGAGCCCAGCCAACAGCGAGTTGCAGTAATCCAGACGGGAGATGACAAGTGCCTGGAT
Source organism: Oncorhynchus nerka (assembly GCF_034236695.1). Lineage (NCBI taxonomy): Eukaryota > Metazoa > Chordata > Actinopteri > Salmoniformes > Salmonidae > Oncorhynchus > Oncorhynchus nerka. The sequence goes on from NC_088397.1 coordinate 3,596,036, forward strand.
TAGGACCTGCGCCGCTTCCTGTGTGAGGCAGGGTCGTACTCTGCGGATGTTGTAGAGCATGAACCTACAGGAACGGGCCACCGCCTTGATGTTAGTTGAGAACGACAGGGTGTTGTCAGGATCACGCCAAGGTTCTTAGCGCTCTGGGAGGAGGACACAGTGGAGTTGTCAACCGTGATGGCGAGATCATGGAACGGGCAGTCCTTCCCGGGAGGAAGAGCAGCTCCGTCTTGCCGAGGTTCAGCTTGAGGTGGTGATCCGTCATCCACACTGATATGTCTGCCAGACATGCAGAGATGCGATTCGCCACCTGGTCTTCAGAAGGGGAAAGGAGAAGATTAATTGTGTGTCGTCTGCATAGCAATGATAGGAGAGACCATGTGAGGTTATGACAGAGCCAAGTGACTTGGTGTATAGCGAGAATAGGAGAGGGCCTAGAACAGAGCCCTGGGGACACCAGTGGTGAGAGCACGTGGTGAGGAGACAGATTCTCGCCACGCCACCTGGTAGGAGCGACCTGTCAGGTAGGACGCAATCCAAGCGTGGGCCGCGCCGGAGATGCCCAACTCGGAGAGGGTGGAGAGGAGGATCTGATGGTTCACAGTATCGAAGGCAGCCGATAGGTCTAGAAGGATGAGAGCAGAGGAGAGAGAGTTAGCTTTAGCAGTGCGGAGCGCCTCCGTGATACAGAGAAGAGCAGTCTCAGTTGAATGACTAGTCTTGAAACCTGACTGATTTGGATCAAGAAGGTCATTCTGAGAGAGATAGCGGGAGAGCTGGCCAAGGATGGCACGTTCAAGGGTTTTGGAGAGAAAAGAAAGAAGGGATACTGGTCTGTAGTTGTTGACATCGGAGGGATCGAGTGTAGGTTTTTTCAGAAGGGGTGCAACTCTCGCTCTCTTGAAGACGGAAGGGACGTAGCCAGCGGTCAGGGATGAGTTGATGAGCGAGGTGAGGTAAGGGAGAAGGTCTCCGGAAATGGTCTGGAGAAGAGAGGAGGGGATAGGGTCAAGCGGGCAGGTTGTTGGGCGGCCGGCCGTCACAAGACGCGAGATTTCATCTGGAGAGAGAGGGGAGAAAGAGGTCAGAGCACAGGGTAGGGCAGTGTAAGCAGAACCAGCGGTGTCGTTTGACTTAGCAAACGAGGATCGGATGTCGTCGACCTTCTTTTCAAAATGGTTGACAAAGTCATCTGCAGAGAGGGAGGAGGGGGATTCAGGTGGAACACCAGACGGGCTGCGGCGTTCTGGATGAGTTGTAGGGGTTTAATGGCACAGGCAGGGAGCCCAGCCAACAGCGAGTTGCAGTAATCCAGACGGGAGATGACAAGTGCCTGGATTAGGACCTGCGCCGCTTCCTGTGTGAGGCAGGGTCGTACTCTGCGGATGTTGTAGAGCATGAACCTACAGGAACGGGCCACCGCCTTGATGTTAGTTGAGAACGACAGGGTGTTGTCCAGGATCACGCCAAGGTTCTTAGCGCTCTGGGAGGAGGACACAGTGGAGTTGTCAACCGTGATGGCGAGATCATGGAGCGGGCAGTCCTTCCCGGGAGGAAGAGCAGCTCCGTCTTGCCGAGGTTCAGCTTGAGGTGGTGATCCGTCATCCACACTGATATGTCTGCCAGACATGCAGAGATGCGATTCGCCACCTGGTCTTCAGAAGGGGGAAAGGAGAAGATTAATTGTGTGTCGTCTGCATAGCAATGATAGGAGAGACCATGTGAGGTTATGACAGAGCCAAGTGACTTGGTGTATAGCGAGAATAGGAGAGGGCCTAGAACAGAGCCCTGGGGACACCAGTGGTGAGAGCACGTGGTGAGGAGACAGATTCTCGCCACGCCACCTGGTAGGAGCGACCTGTCAGGTAGGACGCAATCAAGCGTGGGCCGCGCCGGAGATGCCCAACTCGGAGAGGGTGGAGAGGAGGATCTGATGGTTCACAGTATCGAAGGCAGCCGATAGGTCTAGAAGGATGAGAGCAGAGGAGAGAGAGTTAGCTTTAGCAGTGCGGAGCGCCTCCGTGATACAGAGAAGAGCAGTCTCAGTTGAATGACTAGTCTTGAAACCTGACTGATTTGGATCAAGAAGGTCATTCTGAGAGAGATAGCGGGAGAGCTGGCCAAGGATGGCACGTTCAAGGGTTTTGGAGAGAAAAGAAAGAAGGGATACTGGTCTGTAGTTGTTGACATCGGAGGGATCGAGTGTAGGTTTTTTTCAGAAGGGGTGCAACTCTCGCTCTCTTGAAGACGGAAGGGACGTAGCCAGCGGTCAGGGATGAGTTGATGAGCGAGGTGAGGTAAGGGAGAAGGTCTCCGGAAATGGTCTGGAGAAGAGAGGAGGGGATAGGGTCAAGCGGGCAGGTTGTTGGGCGGCCGGCCGTCACAAGACGCGAGATTTCATCTGGAGAGAGAGGGGAGAAAGAGGTCAGAGCACAGGGTAGGGCAGTGTAAGCAGAACCAGCGGTGTCGTTTGACTTAGCAAACGAGGATCGGATGTCGTCGACCTTCTTTTCAAAATGGTTGACAAAGTCATCTGCAGAGAGGGAGGAGGGGGGGGGGGGGGGATTCAGGTTGAACACCAGACGGGCTGCGGCGTTCTGGATGAGTTGTAGGGGTTTAATGGCACAGGCAGGGAGCCCAGCCAACAGCGAGTTGCAGTAATCCAGACGGGAGATGACAAGTGCCTGGATTAGGACCTGCGCCGCTTCCTGTGTGAGGCAGGGTCGTACTCTGCGGATGTTGTAGAGCATGAACCTACAGGAACGGGCCACCGCCTTGATGTTAGTTGAGAACGACAGGGTGTTGTCCAGGATCACGCCAAGGTTCTTAGCGCTCTGGGAGGAGGACACAGTGGAGTTGTCAACCGTGATGGCGAGATCATGGAACGGGCAGTCCTTCCCCGGGAGGAAGAGCAGCTCCGTCTTGCCGAGGTTCAGCTTGAGGTGGTGATCCGTCATCCACACTGATATGTCTGCCAGACATGCAGAGATGCGATTCGCCACCTGGTCTTCAGAAGGGGGAAAGGAGAAGATTAATTGTGTGTCGTCTGCATAGCAATGATAGGAGAGACCATGTGAGGTTATGACAGAGCCAAGTGACTTGGTGTATAGCGAGAATAGGAGAGGGCCTAGAACAGAGCCCTGGGGGACACCAGTGGTGAGAGCACGTGGTGAGGAGACAGATTCTCGCCACGCCACCTGGTAGGAGCGACCTGTCAGGTAGGACGCAATCAAGCGTGGGCCGCGCCGGAGATGCCCAACTCGGAGAGGGTGGAGAGGAGGATCTGATGGTTCACAGTATCGAAGGCAGCCGATAGGTCTAGAAGGATGAGAGCAGAGGAGAGAGAGTTAGCTTTAGCAGTGCGGAGCGCCTCCGTGATACAGAGAAGAGCAGTCTCAGTTGAATGACTAGTCTTGAAACCTGACTGATTTGGATCAAGAAGGTCATTCTGAGAGAGATAGCGGGAGAGCTGGCCAAGGATGGCACGTTCAAGGGTTTTGGAGAGAAAAGAAAGAAGGGATACTGGTCTGTAGTTGTTGACATCGGAGGGATCGAGTGTAGGTTTTTTCAGAAGGGGTGCAACTCTCGCTCTCTTGAAGACGGAAGGGACGTAGCCAGCGGTCAGGGATGAGTTGATGAGCGAGGTGAGGTAAGGGAGAAGGTCTCCGGAAATGGTCTGGAGAAGAGAGGAGGGGATAGGGTCAAGCGGGCAGGTTGTTGGGCGGCCGGCCGTCACAAGACGCGAGATTTCATCTGGAGAGAGAGGGGAGAAAGAGGTCAGAGCACAGGGTAGGGCAGTGTAAGCAGAACCAGCGGTGTCGTTTGACTTAGCAAACGAGGATCGGATGTCGTCGACCTTCTTTTCAAAATGGTTGACAAAGTCATCTGCAGAGAGGGAGGAGGGGGGATTCAGGAGGGAGGAGAAGGTGGCAAAGAGCTTCCTAGGGTTAGAGGCAGATGCTTGGAATTTAGAGTGGTAGAAAGTGGCTTTAGCAGCAGCTACAGAAGAGGAAAATGTAGAGAGGAGGGAGTGAAAGGATGCCAGGTCCGCAGGGAGGCGAGTTTTCCTCCATTTCCGCTCGGCTGCCCGGAGCCCTGTTCTGTGAGCTCGCAATGAGTCGTCGAGCCACGGAGCGGGAGGGGAGGACCGAGCCGGCCTGGAGGATAGGGGACATAGAGAGTCAAAGGATGCAGAAAGGGAGGAGAGGAGGGTTGAGGAGGCAGAATCAGGAGATAGGTTGGAGAAGGTTTGAGCAGAGGAAGAGATGATAGGATGGAAGAGGAGAGAGTAGCGGGGAGAGAGAGCGAAGGTTGGGACGGCGCGATACCATCCAGTAGGGGCAGTGTGGGAAGTGTTGGATGAGAGCGAGAGGGAAAAAGGATACAAGGTAGTGGTCGGAGACTTGGAGGGGAGTTGCAATGAGGTTAGTGGAAGAACAGCATCTAGTAAAGATGAGGTTGAGCGTATTGCCTGCCTTGTGAGTAGGGGGGGAAGGTGAGAGGGAGAGGTCAAAAGAGGAGAGGAGTGGAAAGAAGGAGGCAGAGAGGAATGAGTCAAAGGTAGACGTGGGGAGGTTAAAGTCGCCCAGAACTGTGAGAGGTGAGCCGTCCTCAGGAAAGGAGCTTATCAAGGCATCAAGCTCATTGATGAACTCTCCGAGGGAACCTGGAGGGCGATAAATGATACATTATAGTACATTATAGTACCATTGACCTCAACAAACCTCTGTGTTGTATATTATAGTACCAATCACCTCAACAAACCTCTGTGTTGTATATTATAGTACCATTGACCTCAACAAACCTCTGTGTTGTATATTATAGTACCATTCACCTCAACAAACCTCTGTGTTGTACATTATAGTACCATTCACCTCAACAAACCTCTGTGTTGTATATTATAGTACCATTGACCTCAACAAACCTCTGACGCTTTAAGGAAATACTAATCCAATTGGGTTGGATTGTGTCGTTATTTCTCATTTATTTGCTGAAAACATCCTGACCTCTCTAAATCTTAGACAGGACGGCTACATAAAACCAGTGATTGAATTCACCATGAATCATTCCTCTCCTCCTCCTCCTCCTCCTCTCCTCCACTCCTCCTCCACCTCCTCCACTCCTCCTCCACCTCCTCCACTCCTCCTCCTCTCCTCCACTCCTCCTCTCTTCTCCCTCCACTCCTCCTCCACTCCTCTCCTCTCCTCCACTCCTCTCCTCTCCTCTCCTCCACCCTCCTCCTCCACTGCTCATCTCCTCCACCTCCTCCACTCCTCCTCCACTCCTCCTCCTCCTCTCCTCCTCCTCCTCCACTCCTCCTCCACTCCTCTCCTCTCCTCCACTCCTCTCCTCTCCTCCACTACTCCTCTCCTCCTCCTCCCTCCCCTTCTCCTCCACCTCCTCCTCCACTCCTCTCCTCCTCCTCCTCCTCACCTCCTCCCTCCCTCCTCCTCTCCTCCACTCCTCCTCTCCTCCACCACTCCTCCTCCTCTCCTCCTCCTCCTCTCCTCCACCACCCCCTCCTCCTCCTCTCTCCTCCTCCTCTCCCTCTCTCCTCTCCTCCTCCACCACCACTCCTCCTCCCTCCTCCTCTCTCTCCTCCTCCTCTCTCCTCCTCCTCCTCTCCCTCTCCTCTCCCTCTCCTCTCCTCCTCCACCACCACCCCTCCTCCTCCTCCTCTCCTCTCCTCCTCCTCCTCCTCCTCTCCCTCTCCTCTCCTCTCCTCCTCTCCTCCTCCTCCTCTCTCTCCTCCTCCTCTCTCCTCCTCCTCCTCTCCTCTCTCCTCCTCCTCTCCTCCTCCTCCTCGTCTTGAAAAGATTCTGATTGTTTAAAGTCACGACAACCATTGTCATCCTTGCCTTTAGGAAACTCGTGGAATTCAGGTCAAAGCCCGAGACTATTCAACCACAACCAAGCAATCTGGCCAACGTCCAGATATCGTGGACAGAAATTATATTCATCCATCTATTTGGCCCCAAAGTTGACATTTCACACTTCTCTGTGGTTGTTCTGGTCAACATCATTGAGAACTCTGTAGCTTCACATTTCCCAGTAATCAGATAATGAAGATTGGTAATGATCTTGTGGTTCATCTGATCAGTTTAACGGGAAACTGCGGCTTCACATTTCCCAGTAATCGTATAGTGACAAGCATGAATAAGTTTTTAATTGGCGCAGACAGGAATGCAACTGATACCTGCGCCAGAGTTAGTTCAATTAACTCCTATGAAGGGCCCATAGGGAGTATCACACGTAGGCATGTGAGTCATTTAACAGACTCTCTGATACATAGAGACTTACAGTAGGGAGTCATTTAACAGACTCTCTTATCCAGAGACTTACAGTAGGGAGTCATTTAATAGACTCTTATCCAGAGACGTACAGTAGAGAGTCATTTAACAGACTCTCTTATCCAGAGATACTACAGTAGTGAGTCATTTAACAGACTCTCTTATCCAGAGATACTACAGTAGTGAGTCATTTAACAGACTCTCTTATCCAGAGACTTACAGTAGTGAGTCATTTAACAGACTCTCTTATCCAGAGACTTACAGTAGTGAGTCATTTAACAGACTCTCTGATCCAGAGAGACTTACAGTAGTGAGTCATTTAACAGACTCTCTGATCCATAGACTTACAGTAGTGAGTCATTTAACAGACTCTCTGATCCAGAGTCACTTACAGTAGTGAGTCATTTAACAGACTCTCTGATCCAGAGTACATTACAGTAGTGAGTCATTTAACAGACTCTCTGATCCAGAGAGACTTACAGTAGGGAGTCATTTAACAGACTCTCTGATCCATAGACTTACAGTAGTGAGTCATTTAACAGACTCTCTGATCCAGAGTAAATTACAGTAGTGAGTCATTTAACAGACTCTCTGATCCAGAGACTTACAGTAGTGAGTCATTTAACAGACTCTCTGATCCAGAGTAAATTACAGTAGTGAGTCATTTAACAGACTCTCTGATCCAGAGTAAATTACAGTAGTGAGTCATTTAACAGACTCTCTGATCCAGAGACTTACAGTAGTGAGTCATTTAACAGACTCTCTGATCCAGAGTAAATTACAGTAGTGAGTCATTTAACAGACTCTCTGATCCAGAGTAAATTACAGTAGTGAGTCATTTAACAGACTCTCTGATCCAGAGACTTACAGTAGGGAGTCATTTAACAGACTCTCTGATCCAGACTTACAGTAGTGAGTCATTTAACAGACTCTCTGATCCAGAGTCACTTACAGTAGTGAGTCATTTAACAGACTCTCTGATCCAGAGTAAATTACAGTAGTGAGTCATTTAACAGACTCTCTGATCCAGAGACTTACAGTAGTGAGTCATTTAACAGACTCTCTGATCCAGAGTAAATTACAGTAGTGAGTCATTTAACAGACTCTCTGATCCAGAGTAAATTACAGTAGTGAGTCATTTAACAGACTCTCTGATCCAGAGACTTACAGTAGGGAGTCATTTAACAGACTCTCTGATCCAGACTTACAGTAGTGAGTCATTTAACAGACTCTCTGATCCAGAGAGACTTACAGTAGTGAGTCATTTAACAGACTCTCTTATCCAGAGTCACTACAGTAGTGAGTCATTTAACAGACTCTCTGATCCAGAGATACTTACAGTAGGGAGTCATTTAACAGACTCTCTTATCCAGAGAGACTTACAGTAGTGAGTCATTTAACAGACTCTCTTATCCAGAGTCAATTACAGTAGTGAGTCATTTAACAGACTCTCTGATCCAGAGACTTACAGTAGTGAGTCATTTAACAGACTCTCTGATCCAGAGTCAATTACAGTAGTGAGTCATTTAACAGACTCTCTGATCCAGAGACTTACAGTAGTGAGTCATTTAACAGACTCTCTGATCCAGAGACTTACAGTAGTGAGTCATTTAACAGACTCTCTGATCCAGAGACTTACAGTAGTGAGTCATTTAACAGACTCTCTGATCCAGAGACTTACAGTAGTGAGTCATTTAACAGACTCTCTGATCCAGAGACTTACAGTAGTGAGTCATTTAACAGACTCTCTGATCCAGAGACTTACAGTAGTGAGTCATTTAACAGACTCTCTGATCCAGAGACTTACAGTAGTGAGTCATTTAACAGACTCTCTGATCCAGAGACTTACAGTAGGGAGTCATTTAACAGACTCTCTGATCCAGAGACTTACAGTAGTGAGTCATTTAACAGACTCTCTGATCCAGAGACTTACAGTAGTGAGTCATTTAACAGACTCTCTGATCCAGAGACTTACAGTAGGGAGTCATTTAACAGACTCTCTGATCCAGAGACTTACAGTAGTGAGTCATTTAACAGACTCTCTGATCCAGAGACTTACAGTAGTGAGTGCAGACATTTTCATACATGTTAAGAACACAGAGCTAAGTCCAAAATGGCACCCTATTCCCTACATAGTACACTACTTGTGACCAGAGCACTATGGGGGCATTACAAAAGTAGTGCACTATTTAGGGAATAGGGCTACATTTGGGAAGGCTCCAGAAGGAGGTTGCAGTGTAGTGTGGTATTGTCACCTTTTACGGATGTAAACAAAGCACATATTTCAGAGCAAACCAGTTGTTTCCCTGGTTACAATGGATGTGTTCCAGATGGAATCAGTTGTGTCCCTGGTTACAATGTATGTGTTCCAAATAGAATCAGTTGTTTCCCTGGTTACAATGTATGTGTTCCAAATAGAATCAGTTGTTTCCCTGGTTACAATGTATGTGTTCCAAATAGAATCAGTTGTTTCCCTGGTTACAATGGATGTGTTCCAAATAGAATCAGTTGTTTCCCTGGTTACAATGGATGTGTTCCAAATAGAATCAGTTGTTTCCCTGGTTACAATGGATGTGTTCCAAATGCCATCATATTCCCTCTATACTTCAATACTTTTAACCAGAGCCCTATGGGGTCCCTATGGGCCCTGGTCAAACGTAGTGCACTATGAATGGGAATAGGGTGCCATTTGGGATGGTTCATGGACGTGTCCCTGTCTGAGTGGTTGGCTGTTCTGGCTCACAGCTCTGGCACCGTAGAGCTTTTGATATTGTACCCGGGTGATCTAGTCAAATGAGGATGAGTGTGTGACTGGTCGACCCTGGACATATAAAGGCTATGCAAACACACCATGCTACAGATTGTAGCAGGCCTCTCAACTTCCTGTCCTGATAATTCACCATGACACAGATTGTAGCAGGCCTCTCAACTTCCTGTCCTGATAGTTCATCATGCTACAGATTGTAGCAGGCCTCTCAACTTCCTGTCCTGATAATTCACCATGATACAGATTGTAGCAGGCCTCTCAACTTCCTGTCCTGATAGTTTATCATGCTACAGATTATAGCAGGCCTCTCAACTTCCTGTCCTGATAATTCACCATGATACAGATTGTAGCAGGCCTCTCAACTTCCTGTCCTGATAGTTTATCATGCTACAGATTATAGCAGGCCTCTCAACTTCCTGTCCTGATAATTCACCATGATACAGATTGTAGCAGGCCTCTCAACTTCCTGTCCTGATAATTCCCATGATACAGATTGTAGCAGGCCTCTCAACTTCCTGTCCAGATAATTCACCATGATACAGATTGTAGCAGTCCTCAACATAGGACCCAGAACAGGGCAGAGAACCCAGAACAGGGCAGAGGACCCAGAACAGGGTCTGGCCCTTGGATGAATGTCAATCTCTCCTGGCTCAAAGTGGAGGAGAGATTGACTTCATCACTACTTTTATTTTCTGCGGTATTGACATGTTGAAAGCACCGAGCTGTCTGTCTAAACTACTGGCACACAGCTCGGATACTCATGCATACCCCACAAGACATGCCACAAGAGGTCTCTTCACAATCCCAAAGTCCAGAACAGACTATGGGAGGTGCACAGTACTACATAGAGCCATGATTACATGGAACTCTATTCCACAGTACTACATAGAGCCATGACTACATGGAACTCTATTCCACAGTACTAAATAGAGCCACGACTACATGGAACTCTATTCCACAGTACTACATAGAGCCACGACTACATGGAACTCTATTCCACAGTACTACATAGAGCCACGACTACATGGAACTCTATTCCACAGTACTACATAGAGCCATGACTACATGGAACTCTATTCCACAGTACTACATAGAGCCATGACTACATGGAACTCTATTCCACAGTACTACATAGAGCCATGACTACATGGAACTCTATTCCACAGTACTACATAGAGCCATGACTACATGTAATTCTATTCCACAGTACTACGTAGAGCCATGACTACATGGAACTCTATTCCACAGTACTACATAGAACCATGACTACATGGAACTCTATTCCACAGTACTACATAGAGCCATAACTACATGGAACTCTATTCCACAGTACTACATAGAGCCATGACTACATTGAACTCTATTCCACAGTACTACATAGAGCCATGACTACATGGAACTCTATTCCACAGTACTACATACAGTCATGACTACATGGAACTCTATTCCACAGTACTACATAGAGCCATGACAACATGGAACTCTATTCCACAGTACTACATAGAGCCATGACTACATGGAACTCTATTCCACAGTACTACATAGAGCCATGACTACATGGAACTCTATTCCACAGTACTACATAGAGCCATGACTACATGGAACTCTATTCCACAGTACTACATAGAGCCATGACTACATGGAACTCTCATCCACAGTACTACATAGAGCCATGACTACATGGAACTCTATTCCACAGTACTACATAGAACCATGACTACATGGAACTCTATTCCACAGTACTACGTAGAGCCATGACTACATGGAACTCTTTTCCACAGTACTACATAGAGCCATGACTACATGGAACTCTATTCCACAGTACTACGTAGAGCCATGACTACATGGAACTCTATTCCACAGTACTACATAGAACCATGACTACATGGAACTCTATTCCACAGTACTACGTAGAGCCATGACTACATGGAACTCTATTCCACAGTACTACATAGAACCATGACTACATGGAACTCTATTCCACAGTACTACGTAGAGCCATGACTACATGGAACTCTATTCCACAGTACTACATAGAACCATGACTACATGGAACTCTATTCCACAGTACTACATAGAGCCATGACTACATGGAACTCTATTCCACAGTACTACATAGAACCATGACTACATGGAACTCTATTCCACAGTACTACATAGAGCCATAACTACATGGAACTCTATTCCACAGTACTACATAGAGCCATGACTACATGGAACTCTATTCCACAGTACTACATAGAGCCATGACTACATGGAACTCTATTCCACAGTACTACATAGAGCCATGACTACATGGAACTCTATTCCACAGTACTACATAGAGCCATGACTACATGGAACTCTATTCCACAGTACTACATAGAGCCATGACTACATGGAACTCTATTCCATATCAGGTAACTAATGCAAGCGGTAAAATTTGATTTTTAAAAAACAGATTAAAAATACACTTTATGGAACAGTGGGGACTGTGAAGCAACACAAACATTGGCACACACACACACAGACAGACACACACACGATAACATATGCACTATACATACACATGGATTTAGTAGTGTAGATATGTGGTAGTGGTGGAGTAGGGGCCTGAGGGGAACACAGTGTGTTGTAGATATGTGGTAGTGGTGGAGTAGGGGCCTGAGGGGAACACAGTGTGTTGTAGATATGTGGTAGTGGTGGAGTAGGGGCCTGAGGGGAACACAGTGTGTTGTAGATATGTGGTAGTGGTGGAGTAGGGGCCTGAGGGGAACACAGTGTGTTGTAGATATGTGGTAGTGGTGGAGTAGGGGCCTGAGGGGAACACGGTGTGTTGTGAAATCTGTGAATGTATTGTAATGTTTTCTTTTTTTAATTGTATAAACTGCTTTAATTTTGCTGGACCCCAGGAAGAGTAGCTGCTGCTTGGGCAGGAACTAATGGGGATCCTTAATAAACCTCAGGAAGAGTAGCTGCTGGCTTGGCAGGAACTAATGGGGATCCATAATAAACCCCAGGAAGAGTAGCTGCTGCCTTGGCAGGAACTAATGGGGATCCATAATAAACCCCAGGAAGAGAAGCTGCTGCTTGGGCAGGAACTAATGGGGATCCTTAATAAACCCCAGGAAGAGTAGCTGCTGCTTGGGGAGGAACTAATGGGGATCCATAATAAACCCCAGGAAGAGAAGCTGCTGCTTGGGCAGGAACTAATGGGGATCCTTAATAAACCCCAGGAAGAGTAGCTGCTGGCTTGACAGGAACTAATGCGGATCCTTAATAAACCACAGGAAGAGTAGCTGCTGCCTTGACAGGAACTAGTGGGATCCTTAATAAACCCCAGGAAGAGTGGCTGCTGCCTTGGCAGGAACTAATGGGGATCCATAATAAACCCCAGGAAGAGTAGCTGCTGCCTTGACTGGAACTAATGGGGATCCTTAATAAACCCCAGGAAGAGTAGCTGCTGCCTTGGCAGGAACTAATGGGGATCCATAATAAACCCCAGGAAGAGTAGCTGCTGCCTTGACAGGAACTAATGCGGATCCTTAATAAACCACAGGAAGAGTAGCTGCTGCCTTGACAGGAACTAATGGGGATCCATAATAAACCCCAGGAAGAGTAGCTGCTGCCTTGACAGGAACTAATGGGGATCCATAATAAACCCCAGGAAGAGTAGCTGCTGGCTTGGCAGGAACTAATGGGGATCCTTAATAAACCCCAGGAAGAGTAGCTGCTGGCTTGGCAGGAACTAATGGGGATCCTTAATAAACCCCAGGAAGAGTAGCTGCTGGCTTGGCAGGAACTAATGGGGATCCTTAATAAACCCCAGGAAGAGTAGCTGCTGGCTTGGCAGGAACTAATGGGGATCCATAATAAACCCCAGGAAGAGTAGCTGCTGGCTTGGCAGGAACTAATGGGGATCCTTAATAAACCCCAGGAAGAGTAGCTGCTGCCTTGGCAGGAACTAATGCGGATCCTTAATAAACCCCAGGAAGAGTAGCTGCTGGCTTGGGCAGGAACTAATGCGGATCCTTAATAAACCCCAGGAAGAGTAGCTGCTGGCTTGGCAGGAACTAATGGGGATCCTTAATAAACCCCAGGAAGAGTAGCTGCTGGCTTGGCAGGAACTAATGGGGATCCATAATAAACCCCAGGAAGAGTAGCTGCTGCCTTGACAGGAACTAATGGGGATCCATAATAAACCCCAGGAAGAGTAGCTGCTGCCTTGGCAGGAACTAATGGGGATCCATAATAAACCCCAGGAAGAGTAGCTGCTGCTTGGGCAGGAACTAATGGGGATCCTTAATAAACCCCAGGAAGAGTAGCTGCTGCTTGGGCAGGAACTAAAGGGGTCCTTAATAAACCCCAGGAAGAGTAGCTGCTGGCTTGGGCAGGAACTAATGGGGATCCATAATAAACCCCAGGAAGAGAAGCTGCTGCCTTGGCAGGAACTAATGGGGATCCTTAATAAACCCCATGAAGAGTAGCTGCTGCTTGGGCAGGAACTAATGGGGATCCTTAATAAACCCCAGGAAGAGTAGCTGCTGCTTGGGCAGGAACTAATGGGGATCCATAATAAACCCCAGGAAGAGTAGCTGCTGCCTTGACAGGAACTAATGGGGATCCATAATAAACCCCAGGAAGAGTAGCTGCTGCTTGGGCAGGAACTAATGGGGATCCATAATAAACCCCAGGAAGAGTAGCTGCTGCTTGGGCAGGAACTAATGGGGATCCATAATAAACCACAGGAAGAGTAGCTGCTGCCTTGGCAGGAACTAATGGGGATCCATAATAAACCCCAGGAAGAGTAGCTGCTGGCTTGGCAGGAACTAATGGGGATCCATAATAAACCCCAGGAAGAGTAGCTGCTGGCTTGGCAGGAACTAATGGGGATCCATAATAAACCCCAGGAAGAGTAGCTGCTGGCTTGACAGGAACTAATGGGGATCCATAATAAACCCCAGGAAGAGTAGCTGCTGCCTTGGCAGGAACTAATGGGGATCCTTAATAAACCACAGGAAGAGTAGCTGCTGGCTTGGCAGGAACTAATGGGGATCCATAATAAACAACAGGAAGAGTAGCTGCTGCCTTGGCAGGAACTAATGCGGATCCTTAATAAACCACAGGAAGAGTAGCTGCTGGCTTGGCAGGAACTAATGCGGATCCTTAATAAACCCCAGGAAGAGTAGCTGCTGCCTTGGCAGGAACTAATGGGGATCCTTAATAAACCCCAGGAAGAGTAGCTGCTGCCTTGGCAGGAACTAATGCGGATCCTTAATAAACCCCAGGAAGAGTAGCTGCTGGCTTGACAGGAACTAATGCGGATCCTTAATAAACCCCAGGAAGAGTAGCTGCTGCCTTGACAGGAACTAATGCAGATCCTTAATAAACCCCAGGAAGAGTAGCTGCTGCCTTGACAGGAACTAATGCGGATCCTTAATAAACCCCAGGAAGAGTAGCTGCTGCCTTGACAGGAACTAATGCGGATCCTTAATAAACCCCAGGAAGAGTAGCTGCTGGCTTGGCAGGAACTAATGCGGATCCTTAATAAACCCCAGGAAGAGTAGCTGCTGCCTTGACAGGAACTAATGCGGATCCTTAATAAACCCCAGGAAGAGTAGCTGCTGCCTTGACAGGAACTAATGGGGATCCTTAATAAACCCCAGGAAGAGTAGCTGCTGCCTTGGCAGGAACTAATGCGGATCCTTAATAAACCCCAGGAAGAGTAGCTGCTGCCTTGACAGGAACTAATGCGGATCCTTAATAAACCCCAGGAAGAGTAGCTGCTGCCTTGGCAGGAACTAATGCGGATCCTTAATAAACCCCAGGAAGAGTAGCTGCTGGCTTGACAGGAACTAATGTGGATCCTTAATAAACCCCAGGAAGAGTAGCTGCTGCCTTGACAGGAACTAATGCAGATCCTTAATAAACCCCAGGAAGAGTAGCTGCTGCCTTGACAGGAACTAATGCGGATCCTTAATAAACCCCAGGAAGAGTAGCTGCTGCCTTGACAGGAACTAATGCGGATCCTTAATAAACCCCAGGAAGAGTAGCTGCTGGCTTGGCAGGAACTAATGCGGATCCTTAATAAACCCCAGGAAGAGTAGCTGCTGCCTTGACAGGAACTAATGCGGATCCTTAATAAACCCCAGGAAGAGTAGCTGCTGCTTTGACAGGAACTAATGGGGATCCTTAATAAACCCCAGGAAGAGTAGCTGCTGCCTTGGCAGGAACTAATGCGGATCCTTAATAAACCCCAGGAAGAGTAGCTGCTGCCTTGACAGGAACTAATGCGGATCCTTAATAAACCCCAGGAAGAGTAGCTGCTGCCTTGGCAGGAACTAATGTGGATCCTTAATAAACCCCAGGAAGAGTAGCTGCTGCCTTGGCAGGAACTAATGTGGATCCTTAATAAACCCCAGGAAGAGTAGCTGCTGCCTTGACAGGAACTAATGGGGATCCATAATAAACCACAGGAAGAGTAGCTGCTGCCTTGGCAGGAACTAATGGGGATCCATAATAAACCACAGGAAGAGTAGCTGCTGCCTTGGCAGGAACTAATGCGGATCCTTAATAAACCCCAGGAAGAGTAGCTGCTGCCTTGGCAGGAACTAATGGGGATCCATAATAAACCCCAGGAAGAGTAGCTGCTGCCTTGACAGGAACTAATGCGGATCCATAATAAACCCCAGGAAGAGTAGCTGCTGCCTTGGCAGGAACTAATGCGGATCCTTAATAAATACAAACATCAACTTCCTGTCCTAATAATTCCATGTAAAGTATTCATCTTTTTTTTAAAGAACAGCCAAATCCGCCATTTCCTGATTCCTTCCTGTGCCATTTCCTGATTCCTTCTCTCTTGCGTCCTTCAGGAAAAGACTCCTCTTCTGAAATCATAACAGTTTGGAAATAGAGGTTTATTTGAACGTGATAGAAAGGCCTAAAGGGTTGGTGATGGCTTTCTCATGTTTATCAGAGTACTTGTGTACAAACACACACACACACACACACACACACACAGACACACACACAGACACAGACACACACACACACACAGCTAGCAACAGTAAGTCCTCCCTGGCACTCAGGCCACTCGAAGGCATTACATATATTATATTATAAACTAATGTGGTTCGAGCCCTGAATGCTGTTTGGCTTTACTGCTCTAATTACATTGGTAACTAGTTTATAATAGCAGTAAGGCACCTCGGAGGTTTTGTGGTATATGGCCAATAAAGCACGGTTAAGGGCTTTATCCAGGCACTCCATGCTGCATCGTGCTTAAGAGCAGCCCTTAGCCGTGGTATATTGGCCATATACCACACCCCCTCGGGCCTTATTGCTTAAGTATCATGTGGTATAAATACTATAATATTCACTGTAGTGTTGTTGATGACTTTTACTGTAGAATTCACTACGGTGTTTAAGTTTCATTATCTTTGACATGGAAATGGAAACGTATAGAAGAAATAACAACAGAGCAGATGTTTCAGAACAGTCAGACAGTCAGACAGGAAGGGAGGAGGGAGGGAGGGAAGGAAGGAAGGAAGGGAGGGAGGGAGGAGGGAGGGAGGGAGGGAGGGAGGGAGGGAGGGAGGGAGGGAGGGAGGGAGGGAGGAAGGAAGGAAGGAAGGAAGAAGGAAGGAAGGAAGGAAGGAAGGAAGGAAGGAAGGAAGGAAGGAAGGAAGGAAGGAAGGAAGGAAGGAAGGAAGGAAGGACTGGGGTCTGAACAGAGAGTTCAGATAGTTTTCTATAACCTGTAGGTTATGTTTTTACACATTTTTATAAATTAATAAGAAATTCAAAGCTGAAATGTCTTGAATCAATAAGTATTCAACCACTTTGTTATGGCATGCCTAAATGAGTTCAGGAGGCTGTACAGAATAAAAATATTCCAAAATCATGCATCCTGTTTGCAATAAGGCACTAAAGTAAAACTGCAACAACAAAAACAAATGACAAAGAAATGAACTTTTTGTCCTGAACACAAAGCTTTACACTTCACAAAGTAACCCATTATGAACTGTGGCTCTGTGAGGAGTCATATACTCAGCTGCTGCTATAGATGACAGGGCTTTCATGTGTAAAGGCCTCATTCTACAGACTCAGGCTATAGATGACAGGGCTTTAGATGACAGGGGAGGGGGAAAGGAGGGGAGGGAGGGGAGAAAGGGAGGGAGAAAGGCTAGGGGAGAAAGGGAGGGGAGGGAGAAAGGGGTATTCTACAGACTCAGGCTATAGAGAAAGGGAGGGGAGAAAGGGGAGGGAGAGGGGAGAAAGGGAGGGGGAGAAAGGGAGGGAGAGAGGGGAGAAAGGGAGGAGGGAGGGGAGAGAAAGGGAGGGGGAAAGGAGGGAGTGAGGCAGAGAGGGTGAGGTGGGAGAGGGGACAGGGGAGGGATGGGAGGGAGAGGAGGAGGTGGGAGAAAGGGAGGGGGAGGGAGAGAGGTAGAGGCAGAGAGGGTGAGGGGACTGGGAGGGAGGGGGAGGGAGGGGAGGAGAGGAGGGACGAGAGGGAGAGGGGACAGGGGAGGGAGAGAGGTAGAGGAGAGAGGACGAGAGGGGACTGGGGAGGGAGGGAGGGGAGAGAGAGTAGAGGACGAGAGGGAGAGGGGACAGGGGAGGGGAGAGAGGTAGAGAGGTAGAGGACGAGAGGGGACTGGGGAGGGAGGGAGGGGAGGGGAGGGGAGGGGAGGGAGGGAGGGGAGAGAGGTAGGGGACGAGAGGGAGAGGGGACTGGGGAGGGAGGGAGGGGAGGGGAGAGAGGGAGGGAGGAGGAGAGGGGACTGGGGAGGGAGGGGAGGGGAGGGGAGAGAGGTGAGGGACGAGAGGGAGAGGGGACAGGGGAGGGGAGGGGAGAGGGAGAGAGGTAGAGGACGAGAGGGGACTGGGGAGGGAGGGAGGGGAGGGGAGAGAGGTAGAGGACGAGAGGGAGAGGGGACAGGGGAGGGGAGAGAGGTAGAGAGAGTTAGAGGACGAGAGGGGACTGGGGAGGGAGGGAGGGGAGGGGAGAGAGGTAGAGGACGAGAGGGACTGGGGAGGAGGGAGGGAGGGAGAGAGGTAGAGGACGAGAGGGAGAGGGGACTGGGGGAGGGAGGGGAGGGGAGAGAGGTAGAGGACGAGAGGGAGAGGGGACAGGGGAGGGAGAGAGGTAGAGAGGTAGAGGACGAGAGGGGACTGGGGAGGGAGGGAGGGAGGGGAGAGAGGTAGAGGACGAGAGGGAGAGGGGACAGGGAGGGGAGAGAGGTAGAGAGGTAGAGGACGAGAGGGGACTGGGGAGGGAGGGAGGAGGGGGGAGGGAGGGGGGGGGACGTGAGAGGAGGAGGAGGGAGGGGACGAGGTGGGAGGGGAGTGGAGGAGGAGGGAGGGGACGAGGTGGGAGAGGGGACAGTGGAGGGGAGAGAGGACAAGGAGGGAGGGGGAGGGAGGGGGGGGAGGTGGGAGAGGGGACAGTGGAGGGGGAGAGAGGGAGGGAGGGACGAGGTGGGAGAGGAGAAGGTTTAGAGGGAGAGAAAGGGCACCTTTAGCCCACACTAGAGGGTCAGATATCACGGTCTCCACTGTGCTGCTACTGTAGAGCTGCTGTGAATAGGAGGGAGAGGGAGAGGTCAGGCTGCTGAAATAATGTCCAATAGATGTGGAAGGGATGGAGAGGTGGATGAGAGGAGGAGAGAAGGAGAGGTCAGGCTGCTGAAATAATGTCAATAGATGTGGATAGGGATGGAGCGATGGATGGAGGGAGGAAGCAGGTGAAAAGTAAGAGGCGAGAGAGGGGAGGAGGTTCAAAGGGGTGGAGGGGGTTCTTTCTCTTTCTCTTTCTCTCGAAGCCAGGAAGGGGTGGGGGGGGGATTTCCCTCTTTCTCTCAAAGCCTGGAAAGCATTCCGCCGTCTGTTACTAAAGCTGATCAGGTTCCGAGAGGGACTGTGGGAGACGCTCGACTAGCTGGGAACCCCCAGGACTGAAACACTAAAGGGCCTCTCTTTAGATGCCCCCCACCTCTGTTCACACACTCACTCAGTGTGAGTTAGTGTGAGCGTGAGTGTGTGAGTGTGTGTGTGTGTGTGTGTGTGTGTGTGTGTGTGTGTGTGTGTGTGTGTGAGAGAGAGAGTCAGAGGGACCAGTGACCACCCAGCAGTGCAGAGTAAGAGTGTCAGAGCTTCCCGGGAGTGAGGCTGAGATAACACCCCATTACCAACAGTATGTAGTGCACTACTGTTGACCAGGGTCCATAAGGCTCCTGTCTACAGTAATGCACTATTGTTAGGAATTTTATGAATAATGACTAAACAATATCTACATTTAAATAGAACTATAAACTAATTAAACTCTACCCTGTTTTACAATATCAGATGAATAATGTTATTTCCTAAGAAAGAGATTATGTAGCATGAACAAGGAGTAATTAAACACAATAAACACCATTCCAACGAGGTTGGAGAGGAATGTGTTGTGTTGTGTGTGTGTGTGTTAAGTAAACAAAGAGGGTCATTAACCTATGTTTGAACCAACTCAACTATAACTCTGTGGAGATTAAATAAGACAGCGAAAAGCCCCTCCAGGGTTTTCCATTATCTGGAACTGTCTGCTAAAGTGGTAATAAATTATAGTGAGACTTCAGGAGTTAATCCAGATATAGTGTGTGTCAGGTATGTACGATGGTGAGTTGGAAGGAACTTTTGAACCTGCTTTGTCCTGATCGAAGGAGGAAGGACATTTTATAACCTATGACGTCATATGTTATATATAAACTGTTGTACTTGGTTCTATGGGCAGCGCGCTCCGAGAATAAAAATACTAATTGTCTAATTTGGATAAGACTGGTCTCTGTCTATTTCATGCAAATAAGGATCTTACAAATTCTTAGAAACAGACAAGAGTGATTTTAATTGAATTGGTTAATGAACGCATATAGGAATTACTCAATTCCGATGACAACTATATAGGAATAGGGTGCCACTTGGGACGCAGCCAGACAGAAGCTTGACTGGGACGTCGCCAGACAGAGACAGAAGCTTGACTGGGACGCAGCCAGACAGAAGCTTGACTGGGACGCAGCTAGACAGAGACAGAAGCTTGACTGGGACAAGCCAGAGACAGAAGCTTGACTGGGACGCAGCCAGACCAGACAGAAGCTTGACTGGGACGCCGCCAGACAAAGACAGAAGCTGACTGGGACGCAGCCAGACAAAGACAGAAGCTTGACTGGGAGACAAAGACAGAAGCTTGACTGGGACTCAAAGACAGAAGCTGATTGGGACAGCCAGACAAAGACAGAAGCTTGACTGGGACGCAGCCAGACAAAGACAGAAGCTCTGACTGGGGACGCAGCCAGACACGCAGCCAGACAAAGACAGAAGCTTGACTGGGACGCAGCCAGACAAAGACAGAAGCTTGACTGGGACGTCGCCAGCTGGGAGACGAGAGCAGAGACAGACTAGAGGCAAGGGCCTCGGAGGTTCTCAATGCTTCTCTTTCAGATTTCTTCACGTGTGATGTGTGATCGGCGGATTGTGTGCGTTTGTGTGTTTGATGGTCCCAGAGTGTGTGTGTGTGTGTGTGTGTGTGATGGTCCCAGAGTAGACCTTCTAGTATTCTTCTAGTATTCTAATTATATGAGTCATAGTACCTTTCATATCCATTCTAGTATTCTAATTCTGAGTCATAGTACCTTTCATATCCATTCTAGTATTCTAATTCTGAGTCATGGTGCCTTTCATATCCATTCTAGCATTCTAATTTCTAATTCTGAGTCATAGTGCCTTTCATATCCATTCTAGTATTCTAATTCTATGAGTCAAAGTACCTTTCATATCCATTCTAGTATTCTAATTCTATGAGTCATAGTACCTTTCATATCCATTCTAGTATTCTAATTCTATGAGTCATAGTACCTTTCATATCCATTCTA
>NC_088397.1:3621647-3661647 GCF_034236695.1 Oncorhynchus nerka
AACGGGACAACAGTAACAACAACCAAGGGTCTAAACAACCGGGACAACACTAACAACAACAACCAAGGGTCTAAACAACCGGGACAACAGTAACAACAACAACAACCAAGGGTCTAAACAACAGGACCAGCTGGATGAGGGGACTGAGGCTTCAGTGTGTTAGTAGAACAGGTTAGTGAACTCAGGACCAGCTGGATGAGGGGACTGAGGCTTCAGTGTGTTAGTAGAACAGGTTAGTGAACTCAGCACCAGCTGGATGAGGGGACTGAGGCTTCTAGGGGTGACAGGTTAGTGAACTCAGGGTCCAGCTGGATGAGGGGACTGAGGCTTCAGTGTGTTAGTAGAACAGGTTAGTGAACTCAGGACCAGCTGGATGAGGGGACTGAGGCTTCAGTGTGTTAGTAGAACAGGTTAGTGAAACTCAGGACCAGCTGGATAAGGGGACTGAGGCTTCAGTGTGTTAGTAGAACAGGTTAGTGTACTCAGGACCAGCTGGATGAGGACTGAGGCTTCAGTGTTAGTAGAACAGGTTTGTGAACTCAGCCCCAGGACCAGCTGGATGAGGGACTGAGGGAGTGTGTTAGTAGAACAGGTTGGTAACTCAGCCCCAGGATCAGCTGGATGAGGGGACAGGCTTCAGTGTGAGCAGAACAGGTTAGTGAACTCAGCCCCAGGACCAGCTGGATGAGGGGACTGAGGCTTCAGTGTGTTAGTAGAACAGGTTTGTGAACTCAGGACTCAGGACCAGCTGGATGAGGGGACTGATGCTTCAGTGTGTTAGTAGAACAGGTTTGAGGACCAGGACCAGCTGGATGAGTACTGAGTTCAGTGGTGTAAACTGTATTGTAGTACTGAGTTCAGGGGTGTATTGTAGTACTGAGTTCAGGGGTGTATTGTATTGTATTGTATTGTAGTACTGAGTTCAGGGGTGTATTGTATTGTAGTACTGAGTTCAGGGGTGTATTGTAGTACTGAGTTCATTGTATTGTACTGAGTTCAGGGTGTATTGTATTGTAGTACTGAGTTCAGGGGTATATTGTATTGTAGTACTGAGTTCAGGGTATATTGTATTGTAGTACTGAGCTGAGTTCAGGGGTATATTGTTGCAGTACTGAGTTCAGGGTATTGTAGTACTGAGTTCAGGGTGTATATTGTATTGTAGTACTGAGTTCAGGGGTATATTGTATTGTAGTACTGAGTCAGGGGTATATTGTATTGAGTAGTACTGAGTTCAGGGGTATATTGTAGTACTGAGTTCAGGGTATATTGTATTGTAGTACTGAGTTCAGGGGTGTATTGTAGTACTGAGTTAGGGTTCATATTGTATTGTAGTACTGAGTTCAGGGTATATTGTATTGTAGTACTGAGTTCAGGGTATATTGTGGTTCAGGGTATATTGCACTGAGTTCAGGGTGTATTGTATGAGTTCAGGGGTATATTGTATTGTACTGAGTCAGGGCATATTGTATTGTAGTACTGAGTTCAGGGTATATTGTATTGTAGTACTGAGTTCAGGGGTATATTGTAGCACTGAGTTCAGGGGGTATTGTATTGTAGTACTGAGTTCAGGGGTGTATTGTAGTACTGAGTCCAGGGCATATTGTATTGTAGTACTGAGTCCAGGGCATATTGTATTGTAGTACTGAGTTCAGGGTGTATTGTAGTATATTGTAGTACTGAGTTCAGGGGTGTATTGTAGTACTGAGTTCAGGGGTGCATTGAGTCAGGGGTGTATTGTAGTACTGAGTTCAGGGGTGTATTGTAGTACTGAGTCAGGGGCATTGTATTGTAGTACTGAGTTCAGGGGCATATTGTAGTACTGAGTAGGGGTGTATTGTGACTGTTCAGGGTATATTGTGTACTATTGTATTGTAGTACTGAGTTCAGGGGTGTATTGTAGCAAGTACTGAGTTCAGGGGTATTGTAGTACTGAGTTCAGGGTGTATATTGTAGTACTGTCCTGAGTTCAGGGTATATTGTATTGTAGCACTGAGTTCAGGGGTGTATTGTATTGTAGTACTGAGTTCAGGGGTATATTGTAGTACTGAGTTCAGGGGTATATTGTATTGTAGTACTGAGTTCAGGGGTGTATTGTAGTACTGAGTTCAGGGGTATATTCAGGGGTATTGTACTGAGTTCAGGGGTGTATTGTATTGTAGTACTGAGTTCAGGGTATATTGTATTGTAGTACTGAGTCAGGGGTATATTGTATTGTAGTACTGAGTTCAGGGGTGTATTGTAGTACTGAGTTCAGGGTGTATTGTATTGTAGTACTGAGTTCAGGGTATATTGTATTGTAGTACTGAGTTCAGGGGTATATTGTATTGTAGTACTGATTGGGTATTGTAGTACTGAGTTCAGGGGTATATTGTATTCTAGTACTGAGTTCAGGGTATATTGTATTGTAGTACTGAGTTCAGGGGTATTGTATTGTAGTACTGAGTCAGGGGTATATTGTATTGTAGTACTGAGTTCAGGGGTATATTGTATTGTAGTACTGAGTTCAGGGGTAGTACTGAGTTCAGGGGTGTATTGTAGTACTGAGTTCAGGGTGTATTGTATTGTAGTACTGAGTTCAGGGGTGTATTGTAGTACTGAGTTCAGGGTATATTAGTAGTACTGAGTTCAGGGGTGTATTGTATTGTAGTACTGAGTCAGGGGTATATTGTATTGTAGTACTGAGTTCAGGGGTATATTGTGTAGTACTGAGTTCAGTTGTATATTGTAGTACTGAGTTCAGGGGTGTATTGTATTGCAGTACTGAGTTCAGGGGCACTGTATATGTAGTACTGAGTTCAGGGGTATATTGTATTGTAGTACTGAGTCAGGGTATATTGTATTGTAGTACTGAGTTCAGGGGTATATTGTAGTACTGAGTTCAGGGGTGTATTGTAGTACTGAGTTCAGGGGTGTATTGTAGTACTGAGTTCAGGGGTGTATTGTTCAGGGAGTTCATATATGTATTGTAGTACTGAGTTCAGGGGTGTATTGTAGTACTGAGTTCAGGGGTATTGTATTGTAGTACTGAGTTCAGGGTATATTGTAGTACTGAGTTCAGGGGTGTATTGTATTGGGGTAGTACTGAGTTCAGTGGTGTATTGTAGTACTGAGTTCAGGGGCATATTGTATTGTAGTACTGAGTTCAGGGGTATATTGTATTGTAGTACTGAGTTCAGGGGTATATTGTAGTACTGAGTTCAGGGGTATATTGTAGTACTGAGTTCAGGGTGTATTGTAGTACTGAGTTCAGGGGTGTATTTATATTGTAGTACTGAGTTCAGGGTATATTGTATTGTAGTACTGAGTTCAGGGTATATTGTAGTACTGAGTTCAGGGTATATTGTATTGTAGTACTGAGTTCAGGGGTATTGTATTGTAGTACTGAGTTCTATTGTACTGAGTTCAGGGGTATATTGTAGTACTGAGTTCAGGGGTATATTGTAGTACTGAGTTCAGGGGTGTGTATTGTAGTACTGAGTTCAGGGGTATATTGTATTGTAGTACTGAGTTCAGGGGTATATTGTATTGTAGTACTGAGTTCAGGGGTATATTGTATTGTAGTACTGAGTTCAGGGTGTATTGTATTGCAGTACTAGTTGTATTGTAGTACTGAGTTCAGGGTGTATTGTATTGTAGTACTGAGTTCAGGGGTATATTGGGTACTGAGTTCAGGGTATATTGTATTGTAGTACTGAGTTCAGGGGTATATTGTATTGTACTGAGTTCAGGGTATATTGTAGTACTGAGTTCAGGGGTGTATTGTAGTACTGAGTTCAGGGTATTGTATTGTAGTACTGAGTTCAGGGGTATATTGTATTGTAGTACTGAGTTCAGGGTATATTGTATTGTAGTACTGAGTTCAGGGTATATTGTATTGTAGTACTGAGTTCAGGGGTGTATTGTAGTACTGAGTTCAGGGTATATTGTATTGTAGTACTGAGTTCAGGGTAACAACATATATTGTAGTACTGAGTTCAGGGGTATTGCCATTGTAGTACTGAGTTCAGGGGTGTATTGTAGTACTGAGTTCAGGGGTATATTGTATTGTAGTACTGAGTTCAGGGGTATATTGTATTGTAGTACTGAGTTCAGGGGTGTATTGTAGTACTGAGTTCAGGGGTATATTGTATTGTAGTACTGAGTTCAGGGTGTATTGTAGTTTGTAGTACTGAGTTCAGGGGTATACTGAGTTCAGGGTTGTATTGTAGTACTGAGTTCAGGGGTATTGTATTGTAGTACTGAGTTCAGGGTATATTGTATTGTAGTACTGAGTTCAGGGGTGTATTGTAGTACTGAGTTCAGGGGTGTATTATTGTAGTACTGAGTTCAGGGGTATATTCAGGGGTATTTGTAGTACTGAGTTCAGGGGTATATTGTATTGTAGTACTGAGTTCAGGGGTATATTGTATTGTAGTACTGAGTTCAGGGTGTATTGTATTGTAGTACTGAGTTCAGGGGTATATTGTATTGTAGTACTGAGTTCAGGGGTATATTGTATATTCAGTATTATTGTAGTACTGAGTTCAGGGTATATTGTATTGTAGTACTGAGTTCAGGGGTGTATTGTAGTACTGAGTTCAGGGGTATATTGAGTAGTACTGAGTTCAGGGGTATATTGTATTGTAGTACTGAGTCAGGGGTATATTGTATTGTAGTACTGAGTTCAGGGTATATTGTATTGTAGTACTGAGTTCAGGGTATATTGTAGTACTGAGTTCAGGGGTATATTGTAGTACTGAGTTCAGGGGTGTATTGTATTGCAGTACTGAGTTCAGGGGTATATTGTATTGTAGTACTGAGTTCAGGGGTATATTGTATTGTAGTACTGAGTTCAGGGGTATATTGTATTGTAGTACTGAGTTCAGGGGTATATTGTAGTACTGAGTTCAGGGGTATATTGTATTACTGAGTTCAGGGGTGTATTGTAGTACTGAGTTCAGGGGTGTATTGTAGTACTGAGTTCAGGGTATATTGTATTGTATACAGGGGTATTGAGTCAGTACTGAGTTCAGGGTATGATGTATTGTAGTACTGAGTTCAGGGGTATATTGTATTGTAGTACTGAGTTCAGGGTATATTGTAGTACTGAGTTCAGGGGTGTATTGTAGTACTGAGTTCAGGGGTATATTGTATTGTAGTACTGAGTTCAGGTATATTGTATTGTAGTACTGAGTTCAGGGGTATATTGTAGTACTGAGTTCAGGGGTGTATTGTAGTACTGAGTTCAGGGTGTATTGTATTGTAGTACTGAGTCAGGGGTATATTGTATTGTAGTACTGAGTTCAGGGGTATATTGTATTGTAGTACTGAGTTCAGGGGTGTATTGTAGTACTGAGTTCAGTATTGTAGTACTGAGTTCAGGGGTATATTGTATTGTAGTTCCACTGGGGTTCAGTATTTGTATTGTAGTACTGAGTTCAGGTGTATTGTAGTACTGAGTTCAGGGGTGTATTGTATTGTAGTACTGAGTTCAGGGCTTGTATTGTAGTACTGAGTTCAGGGTATATTGTATTGTAGTACTGAGTTCAGGGGTATATTGTATTCTAGTACTGAGTTCAGGGCAGTACTGATTGTATTTGTAGTACTGAGTTCAGGGGTGTATTGTAGTACTGAGTTCAGGGTGTATTGTAGTACTGAGTTCAGGGGTGTATTGTATTTGTATTGTAGTACTGAGTTCAGGGGTATATTGTATTGTAGTACTGAGTTCAGGGTATATTCAGTATTGTAGTACTGAGTTCAGGGGTATTTATTGAGTACTGAGTTCAGGGTGTATTGTATTGTAGTACTGAGTCAGGGGTATTGTATTGTAGTACTGAGTTCAGGGTATATTGTAGTACTGAGTTCAGGGGTGTATTGTAGTACTGAGTTCAGGGGTGTATTGTAGTACTGAGTTCAGGGTAGTACTGAGTTCATTTGTAGTACTGAGTTCAGGGGTATATTGTATTGTAGTACTGAGTTCAGGGGTATATTGTATTGTAGTACTGAGTTCAGGGGTTGTATTGTAGTACTGAGTTCAGGGGTATATTGTATTGTAGTACTGAGTTCAGGGTATATTGTATTGTACTGAGTTCAGGGGTATATTGTAGTACTGAGTTCAGGGTGTATTGTAGTACTGAGTTCAGGGTGTATGTAGTACTGAGTTCAGGGGTATATTGTATTGTACTGAGTTCAGGGGTATTGTAGTACTGGAGTTCAGGGGTGTATTGTAGTACTGAGTTCAGGGGTATATTGTATTGTAGTACTGAGTTCAGGGTATATTGTATTGTAGTACTGAGTTCAGGGGTATTGTATTGTAGTACTGAGTTCAGGGGTGTATTGTAGTACTGAGTTCAGGGGTTCAGGGTGTATTGTATTGCAGTACTGAGTTCAGGGGTATATTGTAGTACTGAGTTCAGGGGTATATTGTATTGTAGTACTGAGTTCAGGGGTATATTGTATTGTAGTACTGAGTTCAGGGGTATATTGTATTCTAGTACTGAGTTCAGGGGTATATTGTAGTACTGAGTTCAGGGGTATATTGTAGTACTGAGTTCAGGGGTGTATTGTAGTACTGAGTTCAGGGGTGTATTGTAGTACTGAGTTCAGGGGTGTATTGTAGTACTGAGTTCAGGGGTATATTGAGTAGGGGTGTATTGTAGTACTGAGTTCAGGGGTATATTGTATTGTAGTACTGAGTTCAGGGGTATATTGTATTGTAGTACTGAGTTCAGGGGTATTGTAGTACTGAGTTCAGGGTATATTGTATTGTAGTACTGAGTTCAGGGTTATATTGTATTGTAGTACTGAGTTCAGGGTATATTGTAGTACTGAGTTCAGGGTGTATTGTAGTACTGAGTTCAGGGGTGTATTGTATTGTAGTTGTACTGAGTTCAGGGGTATATTGTATTGTAGTACTGAGTTCAGGGGTATATTGTATTGTAGTACTGAGTTCAGGGGTATTGTATTGTAGTACTGAGTTCAGGGAGTGTATTGTATTCTAGTACTGAGTTCAGGGGTGTATTGTAGTACTGAGTTCAGGGTATTGTATTGTAGTACTGAGTTCAGGGGTTGTATTGTATTGTAGTACTGAGTTCAGGGGTGTATTGTATACTGAGTTCAGTATTGTAGTACTGAGTTCAGGGCATATTGTATTGTAGTACTGAGTTCAGGGGTATATTGTATTGTAGTACTGAGTTCAGGGGTATATTGTAGTACTGAGTTCAGGGTATATGTATTGTAGTACTGAGTTCAGGGGTATATTGTATTGTAGTACTGAGTTCAGGGGTGTAGTACTGAGTTCAGGGGTATATTGTCTAGTACTGAGTTCAGGGGTGTATTGTATTGTAGTACTGAGTTCAGGGTATATTGTATTCAGTAGTACTGAGTTCAGGGGTATATTGTAGTACTGAGTTCAGGGGTGTATTGTAGTACTGAGTTCAGGGGTATATTGTATTGTAGTACTGAGTTCAGGGGTATATTGTATTGTAGTACTGAGTTCAGGGTATATTGTATTCTAGTACTGAGTTCAGGGGTATATTGTAGTACTGAGTTCAGGGGTATATTGTATATTGTATTGTAGTACTGAGTTCAGGGGTTGTATTGTAGTACTGAGTTCAGGGTATATATTGTATTGTAGTACTGAGTTCAGGGGTATATTGTATTGTAGTACTGAGTTCAGGGGTATTGTATTGTAGTACTGAGTTCAGGGGTGTATTGTAGGACAGGGGTATATTGTAGTACTGAGTTCAGGGTGTATTGTATTGTAGTACTGAGTTCAGGGGTATATTGTAGTACTGAGTTCAGGGGTGTATTGTAGTACTGAGTTCAGGGGTATATTGTATTGTAGTACTGAGTTCAGGGGTGTATTGTAGTACTGAGTTCAGGGTATATTGTATTGTAGTACTGAGTTCAGGGGTGTATTGTATACTGAGTTCAGGGGTGTATTGTAGTACTGAGTTCAGGGGTGTATTGTAGTACTGAGTTCAGGGTATAGTACTATTCAGGGTATTGTATTGCAGTACTGAGTTCAGGGTATATTGTATTGTAGTACTGAGTTCAGGGGTGTATTGTATTGTAGTACTGAGTTCAGGGGTATATTGTATTGTAGTACTGAGTTCAGGGGTGTATTGTATTGTACTGAGTTCAGGGTATATTGTATTCTAGTACTGAGTTCAGGGGTATATTGTAGTACTGAGTTCAGGGGTATTGTATTGAGTTCAGGGGTGCATTGTACTGAGTTCAGGGGTATATTGTATTGTAGTACTGAGTTCAGGGTATATTGTATTGTAGTACTGAGTTCAGGGTATATTGTATTGTAGTACTGAGTTCAGGGGTATATTGTAGTACTGAGTTCAGGGGTGTATTGAGTTCATTGTAGTACTGAGTTCAGGGGTGTATTGTAGTACTGAGTTCAGGGGTGTATTGTATTGTAGTACTGAGTTCAGGGGTATATTGTAGTACTGAGTTCAGGGGTATATTGTAGTACTGAGTTCAGGGGTGTATTGTATTGTAGTACTGAGTTCAGGGTATATTGTATTGTAGTACTGAGTTCAGGGTGTATTGTAGTACTGAGTTCAGGGTGTATTGTAGTACTGAGTTCAGGGGTGTATTGTAGTACTGAGTTCAGGGGTGTATTGTATTGTAGTACTGAGTTCAGGGTATATTGTATTGTAGTACTGAGTTCAGGGGTATATTGTATTGTAGTACTGAGTTCAGGGGTATATTGTATTCTAGTACTGAGTTCAGGGTATTGTATTGTAGTACTGAGTTCAGGGGTATATTGTAGTACTGAGTTCAGGGTGTATTGTAGTACTGAGTTCAGGGGTGTATTGTAGTACTGAGTTCAGGGTATATTGTATTGTAGTACTGAGTTCAGGGGTATATTGTATTGTAGTACTGAGTTCAGGGGTGTATTGTAGTACTGAGTTCAGGGGTATATTGTATTGTAGTACTGAGTTCAGGGTTATATTGTATTGTAGTACTGAGTTCAGGGGTATATTGTAGTACTGAGTTCAGGGGTATATTGTAGTACTGAGTTCAGGGGTATATTGTATTGTAGTACTGAGTTCAGGGGTATATTGTATTGTAGTACTGAGTTCAGGGGTATATTGTATTGTAGTACTGAGTTCAGGGGTGTATTGTAGTACTGAGTTCAGGGGTATATTGTATTGTACTGAGTTCAGGGGTGTATTGTAGTACTGAGTTCAGGGGTATTGTATTGTAGTACTGAGTTCAGGGGTGTATTGTAGTACTGAGTTCAGGGTTGTATTGTAGTACTGAGTTCAGGGTGTATTGTATTGCAGTACTGAGTTCAGGGGTATATTGTATTGTAGTACTGAGTTCAGGGGTATATTGTATTGTAGTACTGAGTCAGGGGTATATTGTATTCTAGTACTGAGTTCAGGGGTATATTGTAGTACTGAGTTCAGGGGTGTATTGTAGTACTGAGTTCAGGGGTGTATTGTAGTACTGAGTTCAGGGGTGTATTGTAGTACTGAGTTCAGGGTATATTGTAGTACTGAGTTCAGGGGTATATTGTAGTACTGAGTTCAGGGTATATTGTATTGTAGTACTGAGTTCAGGGTATATTGTATTGTAGTACTGAGTTCAGGGGTGTATATTGTATTGTAGTACTGAGTTCAGGGTGTATATTGTATTGTAGTACTGAGTTCAGGGGTATATTGTAGTACTGAGTTCAGGGGTATTGTATATTGGGGTAGTACTGAGTTCAGGGGTGTATTGTAGTACTGAGTTCAGGGTATATTGTATTGTAGTACTGAGTTCAGGGGTATATTGTATTGTAGTACTGAGTTCAGGGGTGTATTGTAGTACTGAGTTCAGGGGTATATTGTATTGTAGTACTGAGTTCAGGGGTATATTGTATTGTAGTACTGAGTTCAGGGGTATATTGTAGTACTGAGTTCAGGGTTGTATTGTAGTACTGAGTTCAGGGGTGTATTGTATTGCAGTACTGAGTTCAGGGGTGTATTGTATTGTAGTACTGAGTTCAGGGGTATATTGTATTGTAGTACTGAGTTCAGGGTTATATTGTATTGTAGTACTGAGTTCAGGGGTATATTGTAGTACTGAGTTCAGGGGTGTATTGTATTGTAGTACTGAGTTCAGTTGTGTATTGTAGTACTGAGTTCAGGGGTGTATTGTATTGTAGTACTGAGTTCAGGGGTATATTGTAGTACTGAGTTCAGGGGTATATTCTAGTACTGAGTTCAGGGGTGTATTGTATTGTAGTACTGAGTCAGGGGTATATTGTATTGTAGTACTGAGTTCAGGGGTGTATTGTAGTACTGAGTTCAGGGTTGTATTGTAGTACTGAGTTCAGGGGTGTATTGTATTGCAGTACTGAGTTCAGGGGTGTATTGTATTGTAGTACTGAGTTCAGGGGTATATTGTATTGTAGTACTGAGTCAGGGGTATATTGTATTGTAGTACTGAGTCAGGGGTATATTGTATTCTAGTACTGAGTTCAGGGGTATATTGTAGTACTGAGTTCAGGGGTATATTGTAGTACTGAGTTCAGGGGTGTATTGTAGTACTGAGTTCAGGGGTGTATTGTAGTACTGAGTTCAGGGGTATATTGTATTGTAGTACTGAGTTCAGGGGTATATTGTATTGTAGTACTGAGTTCAGGGGTGTATTGTAGGACTGAGTTCAGGGGTATATTGTATTGTAGTACTGAGTTCAGGGTTATATTGTATTGTAGTACTGAGTTCAGGGGTATATTGTAGTACTGAGTTCAGGGGTGTATTGTAGTACTGAGTTCAGGGGTGTATTGTATTGTAGTACTGAGTCAGGGGTATATTGTATTGTAGTACTGAGTCAGGGGTATATTGTATTGTAGTACTGAGTTCAGGGTGTATTGTAGTACTGAGTTCAGGGTATATTGTATTGTAGTACTGAGTTCAGGGGTATTGTATTGTAGTACTGAGTTCAGGGAGTGTATTGTAGTACTGAGTTCAGGGGTGTATTGTAGTACTGAGTTCAGTTGTATTGTAGTACTGAGTTCAGGGGTGTATTGTATTGCAGTACTGAGTTCAGGGTATATTGTATTGTAGTACTGAGTTCAGGGGTATATTGTATTGTAGTACTGAGTCAGGGGTATATTGTATTCTAGTACTGAGTTCAGGGGTATATTGTAGTACTGAGTTCAGGGGTATATTGTAGTACTGAGTTCAGGGGTGTATTGTAGTACTGAGATCAGGGGTGTATTGTAGTACTGAGTTCAGGGGTATATTGCAGTACTGAGTCCAGGGGTATATTGTAGTACTGAGTTCAGGGGTATATTGTATTGTAGTACTGAGTTCAGGGGTGTATTGTATTGTAGTACTGAGTTCAGTTGTGTATTGTAGTACTGAGTTCAGGGGTGTATTGTATTGTAGTACTGAGTTCAGGGGTATATTGTAGTACTGAGTTCAGGGGTATATTCTAGTACTGAGTTCAGGGGTGTATTGTATTGTAGTACTGAGTCAGGGGTATATTGTATTGTAGTACTGAGTCAGGGGTATATTGTATTGTAGTACTGAGTTCAGGGGTGTATTGTATTGTAGTACTGAGTTCAGGGTTGTATTGTAGTACTGAGTTCAGGGTGTATTGTAGCAGTACTGAGTTCAGGGTGTATTGTATTGTAGTACTGAGTTCAGGGGTATATTGTATTGTAGTACTGAGTCAGGGTATATTTGTAGTACTGAGTTCAGGGGTATATTGTATTGTAGTACTGAGTTCTGATTGTAGTACTGAGTTCAGGGGTATTGTATTGTAGTACTGAGTTCAGGGTATATTGTATTGTAGTACTGAGTTCAGGGGTATATTGTATTGTAGTACTGAGTTCAGGGGTATATGTAGTACTGAGTTCAGGGGTATATTGTATTGTAGTACTGAGTTCAGGGTTATATTGTACTTGTAGTACTGAGTTCAGGGTATATTGTATTGTAGTACTGAGTTCAGGGTATATTGTATTGTACTGAGTTCAGGGGTATATTGTATTGTAGTACTGAGTTCAGGGGTATATTGTATTGTAGTACTGAGTTCAGGGTATATTGTATTGTAGTACTGAGTTCAGGGTATATTGTATTGTAGTACTGAGTTCAGGGGTATATTGTAGTACTGAGTTCAGGGGTATATTGTATTGTAGTACTGAGTTCAGGGGTGTATTGTATTGTAGTACTGAGTTCAGGGGTATATTGTATTGTAGTACTGAGTTCAGGGGTATATTGTATTGTAGTACTGAGTTCAGGGGTGTATTGTAGTACTGAGTTCAGGGTATATTGTATTGTAGTACTGAGTTCAGGGGCATATTGTATTGTAGTACTGAGTTCAGGGGTATTGTAGTACTGAGTTCAGGGGTGTATTGGGTTGTATTGTACTGAGTTCAGGGGTATATTGTATTGTAGTACTGAGTTCAGGGGTATATTGTATTGTAGTACTGAGTTCAGGGGTATATTGTATTGTAGTACTGAGTTCAGGGGTATATTGTATTGTAGTACTGAGTTCAGGGGTATATTGTAGTAGTACTGAGTTCAGTTCATTGTATTGGAGTTATTGTATTGTAGTACTGAGTTCAGGGGTGTATTGTAGTACTGAGTTCAGGGGTATATTGTAGTACTGAGTTCAGGGTTATATATTGTAGTACTGAGTTCAGGGGTATATTGTATTGTAGTACTGAGTTCAGGGTATATTGTATTGTAGTACTGAGTTCAGGGGTGTATTGTATTGTAGTACTGAGTTCAGGGGTATATTGTATTGTAGTACTGAGTTCAGGGTTATATTGTATTGTAGTACTGAGTTCAGGGGTATATTGTAGTACTGAGTTCAGGGGTGTATTGTAGTACTGAGTTCAGGGGTGTATTGTATTGTAGTACTGAGTTCAGGGGTATATTGTATTGTAGTACTGAGTCATTGTAGTACTGAGTTCAGGGGTGTATTGTAGTACTGAGTTCAGGGTGTATTGTATTGTAGTACTGAGTTCAGGGGTGTATTGTATTGTAGTACTGAGTTCAGGGTATATTGTATTGTAGTACTGAGTTCAGGGTGTATTGTATTGTAGTACTGAGTTCAGGGTATATTGTATTGTAGTACTGAGTTCAGGGGTATATTGTAGTACTGAGTTCATTGTAGTACTGAGTTCAGGGGTATATTGTATTGTAGTACTGAGTTCAGGGTGTATTGTATTGTAGTACTGAGTTCAGGGTATATTGTATTGTAGTACTGAGTTCAGGGGTATATTGTATTGTAGTACTGAGTTCAGGGGTATATTGTATTGTAGTACTGAGTTCAGGGGTATATTGTAGTACTGAGTTCAGGGGTTGTATTGTGAGTTCAGGGGTGTATTGTAGTACTGAGTTCAGGGGTGTATTGTATTGTAGTACTGAGTTCAGGGGTATATTGTATTGTAGTACTGAGTTCAGGGGTATATTGTATTGTAGTACTGAGTTCAGGGGTATATTGTATTGTAGTACTGAGTTCAGGGGTATTGTATTGTAGTACTGCTGAGTAGGGTATATGAGTGAGTTCAGGGTATATTGTAGTACTGAGTTCAGGGGTGTATTGTATTGTAGTACTGAGTTCAGGGGTATATTGTATTGTACTGAGTTCAGGGGTATATTGTATATTGTATTGTAGTACTGAGTTCAGGGGTGTATTGTATTGAGTACTGAGTCAGGGGTGTATTGTAGTACTGAGTTCAGGGGTATATTGTATTGTAGTACTGAGTTCAGGGGTATATTGTAGTACTGAGTTCAGGGTGTATTGTAGTACTGAGTTCAGGGGTGTATTGTATTGTAGTACTGAGTTCAGGGGTATATTGTATTGTAGTACTGAGTTCAGGGTATATTGTATTGTAGTACTGAGTCAGGGGTATATTGTATTGTAGTACTGAGTTCAGGGGTACAGGGTATATTGTATTGTAGTACTGAGTTCAGGGGTATATTGTAGTACTGAGTTCAGGGGTATTGTATTGTAGTACTGAGTTCAGGGGTATATTGTATTGTAGTACTGAGTTCAGGGGTGTATTGTAGTACTGAGTTCAGGGGTATTGTATTGTAGTACTGAGTTCAGGGGTATATTGTATTGTAGTACTGAGTTCAGGGGTATATTGTATTACTGAGTTCAGGGGTATATTGTAGTACTGAGTTCAGGGGTGTATTGTAGTTGAGTAGGGGTATTGAGTACAGTCAGGGTATATTGTATTGTAGTACTGAGTTCAGGGGTATATTGTATTGTAGTACTGAGTTCAGGGTATTGTAGTACTGAGTTCAGGGGTATATTGTAGTACTGAGTTCAGGGTTGTATTGTAGTACTGAGTTCAGGGGTATATTGTATTGTAGTACTGAGTTCAGGGGTGTATTGTATTGTACTGAGTTCAGGGGTATATTGTATTGTAGTACTGAGTTCAGGGGTGTATTGTATTGTAGTACTGAGTTCAGGGGTATATTGTATTGTAGTACTGAGTTCAGGGTTATATTGTATTGTAGTACTGAGTTCAGGGGTATTTGTAGTACTGAGTTCAGGGGTGTATTGTATTGTAGTACTGAGTTCAGGGGTGTATTGTAGTACTGAGTTCAGGGGTGTATTGTATTGTAGTACTGAGTTCAGGGGTATTGTATTGTAGTACTGAGTTCAGGGTATATTTGTAGTACTGAGTTCAGGGGTATATTGTATTGTAGTACTGAGTCAGGGTATATTGTATTGTAGTACTGAGTTCAGGGGTGTATTGTAGTACTGAGTTCAGGGTGTATTGTAGTACTGAGTTCAGGGTATGTATTGTAGTACTGAGTTCAGGGGTATTGTATTGTATTGTAGTACTGAGTTCAGGGGTGTATTGTATGAGTTCAGTATTGTATTGTAGTACTGAGTTCAGGGGTATATTGTATTGTAGTACTGAGTTCAGGGGTATATTGTATTGTAGTACTGAGTCAGGGGTATATTGTATTCTAGTACTGAGTTCAGGGTTGTATATTGTATATTGTAGTACTGAGTTCAGGGTATATTGTAGTACTGAGTTCAGGGTGTATTGTAGTACTGAGTTCAGGGGTGTATTGTAGTACTGAGTTCAGGGTATATTGTATTGTAGTACTGAGTTCAGGGTATATTGTATTGTAGTACTGAGTTCAGGGGTGTATTGTAGGACTGAGTTCAGGGGTATATTGTATTGTAGTACTGAGTTCAGGGTTATATTGTATTGTAGTACTGAGTTCAGGGGTATATTGTAGTACTGAGTTCAGGGGTGTATTGTAGTACTGAGTTCAGGGGTGTATTGTATTGTAGTACTGAGTCAGGGGTATATTGTATTGTAGTACTGAGTCAGGGGTATATTGTATTGTAGTACTGAGTTCAGGGGTGTATTGTAGTACTGAGTTCAGGGGTATATTGTATTGTAGTACTGAGTTCAGGGGTATATTGTAGTACTGAGTTCAGGGTGTATTGTAGTACTGAGTTCAGGGGTGTATTGTAGTACTGAGTTCAGGGGTGTATTGTAGTATTGAGTTCAGGGGTGTATTGTATTGCAGTACTGAGTTCAGGGGTATATTGTATTGTAGTACTGAGTTCAGGGGTATATTGTATTGTAGTACTGAGTTCAGGGGTATATTGTATTCTAGTACTGAGTTCAGGGTATATTGTATTGTAGTACTGAGTTCAGGGTATATTGTAGTACTGAGTTCAGGGGTGTATTGTAGTACTGAGTTCAGGGGTGTATTGTAGTACTGAGTTCAGGGTATATTGTAGTACTGAGTTCAGGGTATATTGTAGTACTGAGTTCAGGGGTATATTGTATTGTAGTACTGAGTTCAGGGGTGTATTGTACTGTAGTACTGAGTTCAGTACTGAGTGGGCATTGTAGTACTGAGTTCAGGGGTGTATTGTATTGTAGTACTGAGTTCAGGGGTATATTGTAGTACTGAGTTCAGGGTATATTCTAGTACTGAGTTCAGGGGTGTATTGTATTGTAGTACTGAGTCAGGGGTATATTGTATTGTAGTACTGAGTCAGGGGTATATTGTATTGTAGTACTGAGTTCAGGGGTGTATTGTAGTACTGAGTTCAGGGTTGTATTGTAGTACTGAGTTCAGGGTGTATTGTATTGCAGTACTGAGTTCAGGGGTGTATTGTATTGTAGTACTGAGTTCAGGGTATATTGTATTGTAGTACTGAGTTCAGGGGTATATTGTATTGTAGTACTGAGTCAGGGTATATTGTATTCTAGTACTGAGTTCAGGGGTATATTGTAGTACTGAGTTCAGGGGTATATTGTAGTACTGAGTTCAGGGGTGTATTGTAGTACTGAGTTCAGGGGTGTATTGTAGTACTGAGTTCAGGGGTATATTGTATTGTAGTACTGAGTTCAGGGGGTATATTGTATTGTAGTACTGAGTTCAGGGGGTATATTGTAGTACTGAGTTCAGGGTATATTGTATATTCAGTATTGTAGTACTGAGTTCAGGGTATATTGTATTGTAGTACTGAGTTCAGGGTATATTGTAGTACTGAGTTCAGGGGTATATTGTATTGTAGTACTGAGTTCAGGGTATATTGTATTGTAGTACTGAGTTCAGGGGTATATTGTATTGTAGTACTGAGTTCAGGGGTGTATTGTAGTACTGAGTTCAGGGTATATTGTAGTACTGAGTTCAGGGGTGTATTGTATTGCAGTACTGAGTTCAGGGGTGTATTGTATTGTAGTACTGAGTTCAGGGGTATATTGTATTGTAGTACTGAGTTCAGGGGTATATTGTAGTACTGAGTTCAGGGGTGTATTGTAGTACTGAGTTCAGGGGTGTATTGTATTGTAGTACTGAGTCAGGGGTATATTGTATTCTAGTACTGAGTTCAGGGGTATATTGTAGTACTGAGTTCAGGGGTGTATTGTATTGAGTCAGGGGTATATTGTATTCTAGTACTGAGTTCAGGGGTATATTGTAGTACTGAGTTCAGGGGTATATTGTAGTACTGAGTTCAGGGGTGTATTGTAGTACTGAGATCAGGGGTGTATTGTAGTACTGAGTTCAGGGGTATATTGCAGTACTGAGTTCAGGGGTATATTGTAGTACTGAGTTCAGGAGTATATTGTATTGTAGTACTGAGTTCAGGGGTATATTGTATTGTAGGACTGAGTTCAGGGGTGTATTGTAGGACTGAGTTCAGGGGTATATTGTATTGTAGTACTGAGTTCAGGGTTATATTGTATTGTAGTACTGAGTTCAGGGGTATATTGTAGTACTGAGTTCAGGGGTGTATTGTAGTACTGAGTTCAGGGGTGTATTGTATTGTAGTACTGAGTCAGGGGTATATTGTATTGTAGTACTGAGTCAGGGGTATATTGTATTGTAGTACTGAGTTCAGGGGTGTATTGTAGTACTGAGTTCAGGGGTGTATTGTAGTATTGAGTTCAGGGGTGTATTGTAGTACTGAGTTCAGGGTTGTATTGTAGTACTGAGTTCAGGGGTGTATTGTATTGCAGTACTGAGTTCAGGGGTATATTGTATTGTAGTACTGAGTTCAGGGGTATATTGTATTGTAGTACTGAGTTCAGGGGTGTATTGTATTGTAGTACTGAGTCAGGGTATATTGTATTGTAGTACTGAGTCAGGGGTATATTGTATTGTAGTACTGAGTTCAGGGGTGTATTGTAGTACTGAGTTCAGGGGTATATTGTATTGTAGTACTGAGTTCAGGGGTATATTGTAGTACTGAGTTCAGGGGTATATTGTAGTACTGAGTTCAGGGGTGTATTGTAGTATTGAGTTCAGGGGTGTATTGTAGTACTGAGTTCAGGGGTATATTGTATTGTAGTACTGAGTTCAGGGTTATAATGTATTGTAGTACTGAGTTCAGGGGTATATTGTATTGTAGTACTGAGTTCATAGGTGTATTGTACTGCTGAGTACAGGGGTATATTGTATTGTAGTACTGAGTTCAGGGGTATATTGTAGTACTGAGTTCAGGGGTGTATTGTATTGTAGTACTGAGTTCAGGGGTATATTGTAGTACTGAGTTCAGGGGTATATTCTAGTACTGAGTTCAGGGGTGTATTGTATTGTAGTACTGAGTCAGGGGTATATTGTATTGTAGTACTGAGTCAGGGGTATATTGTATTGTAGTACTGAGTTCAGGGGTGTATTGTAGTACTGAGTTCAGGGTTGTATTGTAGTACTGAGTTCAGGGGTGTATTGTATTGCAGTACTGAGTTCAGGGGTGTATTGTATTGTAGTACTGAGTTCAGGGGTATATTGTATTGTAGTACTGAGTCAGGGGTATATTGTATTCTAGTACTGAGTTCAGGGGTATATTGTAGTACTGAGTTCAGGGGTATATTGTAGTACTGAGTTCAGGGGTGTATTGTAGTACTGAGATCAGGGGTGTATTGTAGTACTGAGTTCAGGGGTATATTGCAGTACTGAGTTCAGGGGTATATTGTAGTACTGAGTTCAGGGGTATATTGTATTGTAGTACTGAGTTCAGGGGTATATTGTATTGTAGTACTGAGTTCAGGGGTGTATTGTAGGACTGAGTTCAGGGGTATATTGTATTGTAGTACTGAGTTCAGGGTTATATTGTATTGTAGTACT
Source organism: Oncorhynchus nerka (assembly GCF_034236695.1). NCBI lineage: Eukaryota > Metazoa > Chordata > Actinopteri > Salmoniformes > Salmonidae > Oncorhynchus > Oncorhynchus nerka. The sequence continues at coordinate 3,640,205 of NC_088397.1, forward strand.
GAGTTCAGGGGTGTATTGTATTGTAGTACTGAGTTCAGGGGTATATTGTATTGTAGTACTGAGTTCAGGGGTATATTGTATTGTAGTACTGAGTTCAGGGGTATATTGTAGTAGTACTGAGTTCAGGGGTATATTGTATTGTAGTACTGAGTTCAGGGGTATATTGTATTGTAGTACTGAGTTCAGGGGTGTATATTGTATTGTAGTACTGAGTTCAGGGGTATATTGTATTGTAGTACTGAGTTCAGGGGTGTATTGTAGTACTGAGTTCAGGGGTATATTGTATTGTAGTACTGAGTTCAGGGTATATTGTATTGTAGTACTGAGTTCAGGGGTGTATTGTAGTACTGAGTTCAGGGTATATTGTATTGTAGTACTGAGTTCAGGGTTATATTGTATTGTAGTACTGAGTTCAGGGGTATATTGTAGGTGTATTGTAGTTCAGGGGTGTATTGTATTGTACTACTGAGTTCAGGGGTATATTGTATTGTAGTACTGAGTTCAGGGTATATTGTATTGTAGTACTGAGTTCAGGGGTATATTGTATTGTAGTACTGAGTTCAGGGGTGTATTGTAGTACTGAGTTCAGGGGTATATTGTATTGTAGTACTGAGTTCAGGGGTATATTATTGTAGTACTGAGTTCAGGGGTGTATTGTATTGTAGTACTGAGTTCAGGGGTGTATTGTAGTACTGAGTTCAGGGTTGTATTTCTAGTACTGAGTTCAGGGGTGTATTGTATTGCAGTACTGAGTTCAGGGGTATATTGTATTGTAGTACTGAGTTCAGGGGTATATTGTATTGTAGTACTGAGTTCAGGGGTATATTGTATTGTAGTACTGAGTTCAGGGGTGTATTGTAGTACTGAGTTCAGGGGTATATTGTAGTACTGAGTTCAGGGGTGTATTGTAGTACTGAGTTCAGGGTGTATTGTAGTACTGAGTTCAGGGTATATTGTAGTACTGAGTTCAGGGGTATATTGTAGTACTGAGTTCAGGGGTATATTGTATTGTAGTACTGAGTTCAGGGGTATATTGTATTGTAGTACTGAGTTCAGGGGTGTATTGTAGTACTGAGTTCAGGGTGGGTATATTGTATTGTAGTACTGAGTTCAGGGGTATATTGTATTGTAGTACTGAGTTCAGGGGTATATTGTAGTACTGAGTTCAGGGGTGTATTGTAGTACTGAGTTCAGGGGTATTGTATTGTAGTACTGAGTTCAGGGGTATATTGTATTGTAGTACTGAGTTCAGGGTATATTGTATTGTAGTACTGAGTCAGGGGTATATTGTATTCTAGTACTGAGTTCAGGGGTATATTGTAGTACTGAGTTCAGGGGTATATTGTAGTACTGAGTTCAGGGGTGTATTGTAGTACTGAGTTCAGGGGTGTATTGTAGTACTGAGTTCAGGGGTATATTGTATTGTAGTACTGAGTTCAGGGGTATATTGTATTGTAGTACTGAGTTCAGGGGTGTATTGTTGAGTTCAGGGTATATTGTATTGTAGTACTGAGTCAGGGGTATATTGTATTCTAGTACTGAGTTCAGGGGTATATTGTAGTACTGAGTTCAGGGTATATTGTAGTACTGAGTTCAGGGGTGTATTGTAGTACTGTACTGAGATCAGGGGTGTATTGTAGTACTGAGTTCAGGGGTATATTGTAGTACTGAGTTCAGGGGTATATTGTAGTACTGAGTTCAGGGTATATTGTATTGTAGTACTGAGTTCAGGGTATATTGTATTGTAGGACTGAGTTCAGGGGTGTATTGTAGGACTGAGTTCAGGGGTGTATTGTAGTACTGAGTTCAGGGTATATTGTATTGTATTGTAGTACTGAGTTCAGGGTATATTGTATTGTAGTACTGAGTTCAGGGGTGTATTGTAGTACTGAGTTCAGGGGTGTATTGTATTGTAGTACTGAGTTCAGGGGTATATTGTATTGTAGTACTGAGTCAGGGGTATATTGTATTGTAGTACTGAGTTCAGGGGTATATTGTAGTACTGAGTTCAGGGGTGTATTGTAGTACTGAGTTCAGGGGTGTATTGTAGTACTGAGTTCAGGGTTGTATTGTAGTACTGAGTTCAGGGGTATATTGTATTGTAGTACTGAGTTCAGGGGTATATTGTATTGTAGTACTGAGTTCAGGGGTATTGTATTGTAGTACTGAGTTCAGGGGTATATTGTATTGTAGTACTGAGTTCAGGGGTATATTGTATTGTAGTACTGAGTTCAGGGGTATTGTATTGTAGTACTGAGTTCAGTATTGTAGTACTGAGTTCAGTATTGTAGTACTGAGTTCAGGGTATATTGTATGAGTTCAGGGTATATTGTACTGAGTTCAGGGGTATTGTATTGAGTACTGAGTTCAGGGGTATATTGTATTGTAGTACTGAGTTCAGGGTTATAATGTATTGTATTGAGTTCAGGGGTACTTGTATTGTAGTACTGAGTTCATAGGTGTATTGTACTGCTGAGTACAGGGTATATTGTATTGTAGTACTGAGTTCAGGGGGTATATTGTAGTACTGAGTTCAGGGGTGTATTGTATTGTAGTACTGAGTTCAGGGGTGTATTGTAGTACTGAGTTCAGGGGTATATTCTAGTACTGAGTTCAGGGTGTATTGTATTGTATACTGAGTAGTACTTGAGTGAGTCAGGGGTATATTGTATTGTAGTACTGAGTTCAGGGGTGTATTGTAGTAGGGTTGTATTGTATTGGGTGTATTATTGCAGTACTGAGTTCAGGGGTGTATTGTAGTACTGAGTTCAGGGGTATTGTATTGTAGTACTGAGTTCAGGGGTATATTGTATTGTAGTACTGAGTTCAGGGTAGTACTGAGTTCAGGGGTATATTGTAGTACTGAGTTCAGGGTTGTATTGTAGTACTGAGATCAGGGGTGTATTGTAGTACTGAGTTCAGGGGTATATTGCAGTACTGAGTTCAGGGGTATATTGTAGTACTGAGTTCAGGGGTATATTGTATTGTAGTACTGAGTTCAGGGGTATATTGTATTGTAGTACTGAGTTCAGGGGTGTATTGTAGGACTGAGTTCAGGGGTATATTGTATTGTAGTACTGAGTTCAGGGTTATATTGTATTGTAGTACTGAGTTCAGGGGTATATTGTAGTACTGAGTTCAGGGGTGTATTGTAGTACTGAGTTCAGGGGTGTATTGTATTGTAGTACTGAGTCAGGGGTATATTGTATTGTAGTACTGAGTCAGGGGTATATTGTATTGTAGTACTGAGTTCAGGGGTGTATTGTAGTGCAGTACTGAGTTCAGGGGTATATTGTATTGTAGTACTGAGTTCAGGGGTATATTGTATTGTAGTACTGAGTTCAGGGGTGTATTGTATTGTAGTACTGAGTCAGGGGTATATTGTATTGTAGTACTGAGTCAGGGGTATATTGTATTGTAGTACTGAGTTCAGGGGTGTATTGTAGTACTGAGTTCAGGGGTATATTGTATTGTAGTACTGAGTTCAGGGGTATATTGTAGTACTGAGTTCAGGGGTATATTGTAGTACTGAGTTCAGGGGTGTATTGTAGTATTGAGTTCAGGGGTGTATTGTAGTACTGAGTTCAGGGGTATATTGTATTGTAGTACTGAGTTCAGGGTTATAATGTATTGTAGTACTGAGTTCAGGGGTATATTGTATTGTAGTACTGAGTTCATAGGTGTATTGTACTGCTGAGTACAGGGGTATATTGTATTGTAGTACTGAGTTCAGGGGTATATTGTAGTACTGAGTTCAGGGGTGTATTGTATTGTAGTACTGAGTTCAGGGGTATATTGTAGTACTGAGTTCAGGGGTATATTCTAGTACTGAGTTCAGGGGTGTATTGTATTGTAGTACTGAGTCAGGGGTATATTGTATTGTAGTACTGAGTCAGGGGTATATTGTATTGTAGTACTGAGTTCAGGGGTGTATTGTAGTACTGAGTTCAGGGTTGTATTGTAGTACTGAGTTCAGGGGTGTATTGTATTGCAGTACTGAGTTCAGGGGTGTATTGTATTGTAGTACTGAGTTCAGGGGTATATTGTATTGTAGTACTGAGTCAGGGGTATATTGTATTGTAGTACTGAGTCAAGGGTATATTGTATTCTAGTACTGAGTTCAGGGGTATAAGGTAGTACTGAGTTCAGGGGTATATTGTAGTACTGAGTTCAGTGGTGTATTGTAGTACTGAGTTCAGGGGTGTATTGTAGTACTGAGTTCATGGGTATATTATATTGTAGTACTGAGTTCAGGGGTATATTGTATTGTAGTACTGAGTTCAGGGGTATATTGTAATACTGAGTTCAGGGGTATATTGTAGTACTGAGTTCAGGGGTGTATTGTAGTATTGAGTTCAGGGGTTTATTGTAGTACTGAGTTCAGGGGTATATTGTATTGTAGTACTGAGTTCAGGGGTATATTGTATTGTAGTACTGAGTTCAGGGGTGTATTGTAGTACTGAGTTCAGGGGTATATTGTATTGTAGTACTGAGTTCAGGGGTATATTGTATTGTAGTACTGAGTTCAGGGGTATATTGTATTGTAGTACTGAGTTCAGGGGTGTATTGTAGTACTGAGTTCAGGGGTGTATTGTAGTACTGAGTTCAGGGGTATATTGTATTGTAGTACTGAGTTCAGGGGTATATTGTATTGTAGTACTGAGTTCAGGGGTGTATTGTAGGACTGAGTTCAGGGTATATTGTATTGTAGTACTGAGTCAGGGGTATATTGTATTGTAGTACTGAGTTCAGGGGTATATTGTAGTACTGAGTTCAGGGGTATATTGTAGTACTGAGTTCAGGGGTGTATTGTAGTACTGAGTTCAGGGGTATATTGTAGTACTGAGTTCAGGGGTATATTGTAGTACTGAGTTCAGGGGTGTATTGTAGTACTGAGTTCAGAGGTATATTGTATTGTAGTACTGAGTTCAGTGGTATATTGTATTGTAGTACTGAGTTCAGGGGTGTATTGTAGTACTGAGTCCAGGGGTGTTTTGTAGTACTGAGTTCAGAGGTATATTGTATTGTAGTACTGAGTTCAGAGGTATATTGTAGTACTGAGTCCAGGGGTGTATTGTAGTACTGAGTTCAGGGGTTTATTGTATTGTAGTACTGAGTTCAGTTGTGTATTGTAGTACTGAGTTCAGGGGTGTATTGTATTGTAGTACTGAGTCCAGGGGTGTTTTGTAGTACTGAGTTCAGAGGTATATTGTATTGTAGTACTGAGTTCAGGGGTGTATTGTAGTACTGAGTTCAGGGGTGTATTGTAGTACTGAGTTCAGGGGTATATTGTAGTACTGAGTTCAGGGGTGTATTGAATAGTGATAATAAATGGAGATGACCTGTGTGTGAGAGGTGTATTGAATAGTGATAATAAATGGAGTTGACCTGTGTGTGAGAGGTATATTGAATAGTGATAAGAAATGGAGTTGACCTGTGTGTGAGAGGTGACAAAGACAAACCCAGACTGTTAATCCACAGTTCACAGACAAACCCAGACTGTTAATCCACAGTTCAAAGACAAACCCAGACTGTTAATCCACAGTTCAAAGACAAACCCAGACTGTTAATCCACAGTTCAAAGACAAACCCAGACTGTTAATCCACAGTTCAAAGACAAACCCAGACTGTTAATCAACCGTTCAAAGACAAACCCAGACTGTTATTCCACAGTTCACAGACAAACCCAGACTGTTAATCCACAATTCAACGACAAACCCAGACTCTTAATCCACAGTTCAAAGACAAACCCAGACTGTTAATCCACAGTTCAAAGACAAACCCAGACTGTTAATCCACAGTTCAAAGACAAACCCAGACTGTTAATCCACAGTTCATAGACAAACCCAGACTGTTAACCCACAGTTCAAAGATAACACTACATTAGAGAAATGGAAAACCTCTTTGATGTAACATTCTGTGTCACACATTTAAGTTATTTAATCATTAAGAAATCGACCTGTTTCCCTGTTTATTGTCATAAATTGGTCCCCACCTCTCACATGCCCAGGGCCCACCTTCGTTCCCGACCCATAGTTTAAGAAACTCTGGACTATAGCGTTACGACCAGTGAAAATAGAGTCTATTTAATAATCTGAGCGCATCAAAAATGTGTTAGCTGTCAGAAACTCTACAGGAAGTCTCTCTGCTGTCTCTCTACAGTCTCTCTATAGTCTCTACAGTCTCTCTATAGTCTCTACAGTCTCTATATAGTCTCTCTATAGTCTCTCTATAGTCTCCACGGTCTCTCTGCTGTCTCTCTACGGTCTCTCTATAGTCTCTACAGTCTCTCTATAGTCTATTTTGCCTCTATAGTCTCTCTATAGTCTCACTACTGTCTCTATATAGTCTCTACAGTCTCTCTATAGTCTATTTTGTCTCTATAGTCTCTACAGTCTCTCTAGAGTCTCTACGGTCTCTCTGCTGTCTCTCTACAGTCTCTCTGTAGTCTCTACAGTCTCGCTATTGTCTCTCTACAGTCTCTGCAGTCTCTCTACAGTCTCTCTACAGTCTCTCTATAGTCTCTACAGTCTCTCTGCTGTCTCTCTACAGTCTCTCAACAGTCTCTACAGTCTCTATATTGTCTCTATAGTCTCTACAGTCCCTCTGCTGTCTCTAAAGTTTATCTACAGTCTCTCTGTAGTCTCTACAGTCTCGCTATTGTCTCTCTACAGTCTCTGCAGTCTCTCTACAGTCTCTCCACAGTCTCTACAGTCTCTATATTGTCTCTATTGTCTCTACAGTCTCTCTGCTGTCTCTCTACAGTCTCTCTACAGTCTCTACAGTCTCTATATTGTCTCTATAGTCTCTACAGTCCCTCTGCTGTCTCTCTAAAGTCTCTCTGCAGTCTCTCTACAGTCTCTCTATAGTGTCTACAGTCTCTCTATAGTCTCTCTACAGTCTCTCTGCTGTCTCTCTACAGTCTCTCTACAGTCTCTACAGTCTCTATATTGTCTCTATAGTCTCTACAGTCCCTCTGCTGTCTCTCTACAGTCTCTCTACAGTCTCTCTATAGTCTCTCTACAGTCTCTCTGCTGTCTCTCTACAGTCTCTCTACAGTCTCTGCAGTCTCTATATTGTCTCTATAGTCTCTACAGTCCCTCTGCTGTCTCTCTAAATTCTCTCTGCAGTCTCTCTACAGTCTCTCTATAGTGTCTACAGTCTCTATATAGTCTCTCTACAGTCTCTCTGCTGTCTCTCTACAGTCTCTACAGTCTCTATATTGTCTCTATAGTCTCTACAGTCCCTCTGCTGTCTCTCTACAGTCTCTCTACAGTCTCTCCATAGTCTCTCTATAGTGTCTACAGTCTCTCTATAGTCTCTCTACAGTCTCTCTGCTGTCTCTCTACAGTCTCTCTACAGTCTCTCCATAGTCTCTCTATAGTGTCTACAGTCTCTCTATAGTCTCTCCATAGTCTCTCTATAGTGTCTACAGTCTCTCTATAGTCTCTCCATAGTCTCTATACAGTCTCTCTACAGTCTCTCCATAGTCTCTCTATAGTGTCTACAGTCTCTCTATAGTCTCTATACAGTCTCTCTATAGTCTATCCATAGTCTCTATACAGTCTCTATATAATCTCCCCATAGTATCTATAGTCTCCATAGTCTCTACAGTCTCTATAGTGTCTCTATAGTCTATCTATAGTCTCTCTATGGTATCTATAGTCTCTACAGTCTCTATAGTGTCTCTATAGTCTCTCTACAGTCTCCCTATAGTCTCTATAGTCTCTACAGTCTCTATAGTGTCTCTATAGTCTCTATAGTCTCTACAGTCCCTCTGCTGTCTCTCTACAGTCTCTCTACAGTCTCTCCATAGTCTCTCTATAGTGTCTACAGTCTCTCTATAGTCTCTCTACAGTCTCTCTGCTGTCTCTCTACAGTCTCTCTACAGTCTCTCCATAGTCTCTCTATAGTGTCTACAGTCTCTCTATAGTCTCTCCATAGTCTCTCTATAGTGTCTACAGTCTCTCTATAGTCTCTCCATAGTCTCTATACAGTCTCTCTACAGTCTCTCCATAGTCTCTCTATAGTGTCTACAGTCTCTCTATAGTCTCTATACAGTCTCTCTATAGTCTATCCATAGTCTCTATACAGTCTCTATATAATCTCCCCATAGTATCTATAGTCTCCATAGTCTCTACAGTCTCTATAGTGTCTCTATAGTCTCTCTATAGTCTCTCTATGGTATCTATAGTCTCTACAGTCTCTATAGTGTCTCTATAGTCTCTCTACAGTCTCCCTATAGTCTCTATAGTCTCTACAGTCTCTATAGTGTCTCTATAGTCTCTCTATAGTCTCTCTATAGTCTCTCTATAGTATCTATAGTCTCTACAGTCTCTATAGTCTCTATAGTCTCTACAGTCTCTATAGTGTCTCTATAGTCTCTCTACATTCTCCCTATAGTCTCTACAGTCTCTACAGTCTCTATAGTGTATCTGTAGTCTCTCTATAGTCTCTACAGTCTCTATAGTCTCTCTGTAGTCTCTATAGTCTCCATAGTCTCTCTATAGTCTCTATAGTCTCTCCACAGTCTCCATAGTCTCTCTATAGTCTCTCTACAGTCTCTATAGTCTCTATAGTCTCTCTATAGTCTCTATAGTCTCTCCACAGTCTCCATAGTCTCTCTATAGTCTCTCTACAGTCTCTATAGTCTCCATAGTCTCTCTACAGTCTCTATAGTCTCTATAGTCTCTCTATAGTCTCCATAGTCTCTCTATAGTCTCTATAGTCTCTCCACAGTCTCCATAGTCTCTCTATAGTCTCTATAGTCTCTCTATAGTCTCTATAGTCTCTAGACTCTCTATAGTGCCTCTATAGTCTCTCTATAGTCTCTCTATATTATCTATAGTCTCTACAGTCTCTATAGTCTCTATAGTCTCTCTATAGTCTCTATAGTCTATATAGTCTCTCTACAGTCTCTATAGTCTCTCTATAGTCTCTATAGTCTCTCTATAGTCTCTACGGTATCTCTATAGCCTCTCTCTCCTTTCTATGTTTCTCTCCCTCCCTACCCTGCTCTACATACCTATAATTCTCTCTCCCTCCCTCCCCGTTTCCCTCCCTTGATTGCTCTCTCTACCCCTCTCCGTCTCTCTACCCCTCTCCCTCTCTCCATCCCACTGTCTCTCTCCCTCTCTCCCCCTCTCCATCCCACTGTCTCTCTCCATCTCTCACTGATACCCTCCATTCACTCACTCGCCTCTCTCACCGCCTGTGCTTGTCTAGAGTGGCTCCTTGCAGGACTGCGTGAATCCGTCACATTTGCCTCAGTTTTCCCCCTGACTGGGAGTTGGGGTATGGCTAATGCTGATTGATGCCGCTCGGCGCAAACACACACACACACACACACGCACACACACACAGCTGAGCATGGTGCATCCTGTTGGATCAGATGTTGGTAGCCTGGGCCTTATCTAACCTGCTGTAGGATACTAGATGTAACAGGCAGAGAGAGAGAGACTACTTATCTAACCTGCTGTAGGATGGTAGATGTAACAGGCAGAGAGAGAGACTACTTATCTAACCTGCTGTAGGATACTAGATGTAACAGACAGAGAGAGACTACTTATCTAACCTGCTGTAGGATACTAGATGTAACAGGCAGAGAGAGACTACTTATCTAACCAGCTGTAGGATACTAGATGTAACAGGCAGAGCGAGAGACTACTTATCTAACCTGCTGTAGGATACTAGATGTAACAGGCAGAGAGAGAGAGACTACTTATCTAACCTGCTTTAGGATACTAGATGTACCAGGCAGAGAGAGAGAGACTACTTATCTAACCTGCTGTAGGATACTAGATGTAACAGGCAGAGAGAGAGACTACTTATCTAACCTGCTGTAGGATACTAGATGTAACAGGCAGAGAGAGACTACTTATCTAACCTGCTGTAGGATACTAGATGTAACAGGCAGAGAGAGAGACTCCTTATCTAACCTGCTGTAGGATACTAGATGTAACAGGCAGAGAGAGAGACTACTTATCTAACCTGCTGTAGGATACTAGATGTAACAGGCAGAGAGAGACTACTTATCTAACCTGCTGTAGGATACTAGATGTAACAGGCAGAGAGAGAGAGAGACTACTTATCTAACCTGCTGTAGGATACTAGATGTAACAGGCAGAGAGAGAGACTACTTATCTAACCAGCTGTAGGATACTAGATGTAACAGGCAGAGAGAGAGACTACTTATCTAACCTGCTGTAGGATACTAGATGTAACAGGCAGAGAGAGAGAGACTACTTATCTAACCTGCTGTAGGATACTAGATGTAACAGGCAGAGAGAGAGACTACTTATCTAACCTGCTGTAGGATACTAGATGTAACAGGCAGATAGAGAGACTACTTATCTAACCTGCTGTAGGATACTAGATGTATCATGCACAGAAAGACTACTTATCTAACCTGCTGTAGGATACTAGATGTAACAGGCAGAGAGAGAGATAGACTACTTATCTAACCAGCTGTAGGATACTAGATATAACAGGCAGAGAGAGAGACTACTTATCTAACCTGCTGTAGGATACTAGATGTAACAGGGAGAGAGAGAGACTACTTATCTAACCTGCTGTAGGATACTAGATGTAACAGGCAGAGAGAGAGACTACTTATCTAACCTGCTGTAGGATACTAGATGTAACAGGCAGAGAGAGAGAGACTACTTATCTAACCAGCTGTAGGATACTAGATGTAACAGGCAGAGAGAGAGACTACTTATCTAACCAGCTGTAGGATACTAGATGTAACAGGCAGAGAGAGAGAGAGACTACTTATCTAACCTGCTGTAGGATACTAGATGTAACAGGCAGAGAGAGAGACTACTTATCTAACCTGCTGTAGGATACTAGATGTAACAGGCAGAGAGAGAGACTACTTATCTAACCTGCTGTAGGATACTAGATGTAACAGGCAGAGAGAGACTACTTATCTAACCTGCTGTAGGATACTAGATGTAACAGGCAGAGAGAGAGAGAGACTACTTATCTAACCAGCTGTAGGATACTAGATGTAACAGGCAGAGAGAGAGACTACTTATCTAACCTGCTGTAGGATACTAGATGTAACAGGGAGAGAGAGAGACTACTTATCTAACCTGCTGTAGGATACTAGATGTAACAGGCAGAGAGAGAGACTACTTATCTAACCTGCTGTAGGATACTAGATGTAACAGGCAGAGAGAGAGAGACTACTTATCTAACCTGCTGTAGGATACTAGATGTAAACGGCAGAGAGAGACTACTTATCTAACCTGCTGTAGGAAACTAGATGTAATAGGCAGAGAGAGAGACTACTTATCTAACCTGCTGTAGGATACTAGATGTAACAGGCAGAGAGAGAGAGACTACTTATCTAACCAGCTGTAGGATACTAGATGTAACAGGCAGAGAGAGAGACTACTTATCTAACCTGCTGTAGGATACTAGATGTAACAGGCAGAGAGAGAGAGACTACTTATCTAACCTGCTGTAGGATACTAGATGTAAACGGCAGAGAGAGACTACTTATCTAACCTGCTGTAGGAAACTAGATGTAATAGGCAGAGAGAGAGACTACTTATCTAACCTGCTGTAGGATACTAGATGTAACAGGCAGAGAGAGAGACTACTTATCTAACCTGCTGTAGGATACTAGATGTAACAGGCAGAGAGAGAGACTACTTATCTAACCTGCTGTAGGATACTAGATGTAACAGGCAGAGAGAGAGACTACTTATCTAACCTGCTGTAGGATACTAGATGTAACAGGCAGAGAGAGACAATGGACTACTCTGCTCTAGTGGTGACATATTTTAGCAGATCATTCCCTCCCTCCCTCCCTCCCTCCCTCCCTGTCTCCCTCCCTCCCTGTCTCCCTGCATCCCTCCCTCCCCCTCTCCCTGCCTCCCTCCCTCACTCCCTCCCTGTCTCCCTGCCTCGCTCCCTCCTCCCTCCCTCCCTCCCTCCCTCCCTCCCTCCCTCCCTCCCTCCCTCCCTCCCTCCCTCCCTCCCTCCCTCCCTGCCTGCCTGCCTGCCTGCCTGCCTGCCTCCCTCCTCCCTCCCTCCCTCCCTCCCTCCCTCCCTCCCTCCCTCCCTCCCTCCCTCCCTCCCTCCCTCCCCTGCCTCCCTCCCTCCCTCCCTCTCTCCCCCCCTGACTCCCTGCCTCCCTGCCTCCCTCCCTCCCTCCCTGCCTCCCTCCCTCCCTCCCTGCCTCACTCCCTGCCTCTCTCCCTCCCTCCTTCCTCTCCTTCCCACCGCACACCGACTGTACTGTCCCGCCACAAATCATATTCAGATTAGCGCCTTCGATAAATTCTCTTCAGGACACCTGCTGATTTTCAAAATTGGATGATTATAAAGAAAATGAGTGAGCTGCAGTAGGCTTTGAAATGGCATTCTTACTAATGGTAGCTATTAGATAACACAGAATACACTTTTTTTCGCTTGTTTATGGTGATATCAAGCCTGCGGGTTCCATCACCGATCCGTTTAGCTATTTTACAGATGGTTAACATGTTACAGCTGGTCAATATGTTACAGCTGGTTAACATGTTACAGATGGTTAACATGTTACAGCTGGTTAATATGTTACAGCTGGTTAATATGTTACAGCTGGTTAATATGTTACAGCTGGTTAATATGTTACAGCTGGTTAATATGTTACAGCTGGTTAATATGTTAATATGTTACAGCTGGTTAATATGTTACAGCTGGTTAACATGTTACAGCTGGTTAATATGTTACAGCTGGTTAATATGTTACAGCTGGTTAATATGTTAATATGTTACAGCTGGTTAACATGTTACAGCTGGTTAATATGTTACAGCTGGTTAATATGTTAATATGTTACAGGTGGTTAACATGTTACAGCTGGTTAATATGTTACAGATGGTTAATATGTTAATATGTTACAGCTGGTTAATATGTTAATATGTTACAGCTGGTTAATATGTTACAGCTGGTTAATATGTTAATATGTTACAGATGGTTAATATGTTACAGCTGGTTAACATGTTAATATGTTACAGCTGGTTAATATGTTACAGCTGGTTAACATGTTAATATGTTACAGATGGTTAATATGTTACAGCTGGTTAACATGTTAAAATGTTACAGATGGTTAATATGTTACAGCTGGTTAACATGTTAATATGTTACAGCTGGTTAATATGTTACAGATGGTTAATATGTTACAGCTGGTTAACATGTTAATATGTTACAGCTGGTTAATATGTTACAGCTGGTTAATATGTTACAGCTGGTTAATATGTTAATATGTTACAGCTGGTTAATATGTTACAGATGGTTAATATGTTACAGCTGGTTAACATGTTAATATGTTACAGCTGGTTAATATGTTACAGCTGGTTAATATGTTAATATGTTACAGCTGGTTAATATGTTACAGCTGGTTAATATGTTACAGCTGGTTAATATGTTACAGCTGGTTAAAATGTTACAGCTGGTTAATATGTTAATATGTTACAGCTGGTTAATATGTTAATATGTTACAGCTGGTTAATATGTTAATATGTTACAGCTGGTTAATATGTTAATATGTTACAGCTGGTTAATATGTTAATATGTTACAGCTGGTTAACATGTTACAGCTGGTTAATATGTTAATGTGTTACAGCTGGTTAATATGTTAATATGTTACAGATGGTTAATATGTTACAGCTGGTTAATATGTTACAGCTGGTTAACATGTTACAGCTGGTTAATATGTTAATATGTTACTGCTGGTTAATATGTTACAGCTGGTTAACATGTTAATATGTTACAGATGGTTAATATGTTACAGCTGGTTAATATGTTAATATGTTACAGCTGGTTAATATGTTAATATGTTACAGATGGTTAATATGTTACAGCTGGTTAATATGTTAATATGTTACAGCTGGTTAATATGTTACAGCTGGTTAATATGTTAATATGTTACAGCTGGTTAATATGTTACAGCTGGTTAATATGTTAATATGTTACAGCTGGTTAATATGTTACAGCTGGTTAATATGTTAACATGTTACAGCTGGTTAATATGTTACAGCTGGTTAATATGTTAATATGTTACAGCTGGTTAATATGTTAATATGTTACAGCTGGTTAATATGTTACAGCTGGTTAATATGTTAATATGTTACAGCTGGTTAATATGTTACAGCTGGTTAATATGTTACAGCTGGTTAATATGTTACAGCTGGTTAATATGTTAATATGTTACAGCTGGTTAATATGTTAATATGTTACAGCTGGTTAATATGTTAATATGTTACAGCTGGTTAATATGTTAATATGTTACAGCTGGTTAATATGTTACAGCTGGTTAATATGTTACAGCTGGTTAATATGTTACAGCTGGTTAATATGTTACAGCTGGTTAATATGTTACAGCTGGTTAATATGTTAATATGTTACAGCTGGTTAATATGTTAATATGTTAATATGTTACAGCTGGTTAATATGTTACAGCTGGTTAATATGTTACAGCTGGTTAATATGTTACAGCTGGTTAATATGTTAATATGTTACTGCTGGTTAATATGTTACAGCTGGTTAATATGTTACAGCTGGTTAATATGTTACAGCTGGTTAATATGTTACAGCTGGTTAATATGTTAATATGTTACAGCTGGTTAATATGTTAATATGTTACAGCTGGTTAATATGTTACAGCTGGTTAATATGTTACAGCTGGTTAATATGTTACAGCTGGTTAATATGTTAATATGTTACAGCTGGTTAATATGTTACAGCTGGTTAATATGTTACAGCTGGTTAATATGTTAATATGTTAATATGTTAATATGTTACTGCTGGTTAATATGTTAACATGTTACAGCTGGTTAATATGTTACAGCTGGTTAATATGTTAATATGTTACAGCTGGTTAATATGTTACAGCTGGTTAATATGTTACAGCTGGTTAATATGTTAATATGTTACAGATGGTTAATATGTTAATATGTTACAGATGGTTAATATGTTAATATGTTAATATGTTACAGATGGTTAATATGTTAACATGTTACAGCTGGTTAATATGTTAATATGTTACAGATGGTTAATATGTTAACATGTTACAGCTGGTTAATATGTTAATATGTTACAGATGGTTAATATGTTAACATGTTACAGATGGTTAATATGTTAATATGTTACAGCTGGTTAACATGTTACAGCTGGTTAATATGTTACAGCTGGTTAACATGTTAATATGTTACAGATGGTTAATATGTTACAGCTGGTTAACATGTTAATATGTTACAGCTGGTTAACATGTTAATATGTTACAGATGGTTAATATGTTACTGCTGGTTAATATGTTAATATGTTACAGCTGGTTAATATGTTACAGATGGTTAATATGTTACAGCTGGTTAACATGTTAATATGTTACAGCTGGTTAATATGTTACAGCTGGTTAACATGTTAATATGTTACAGATGGTTAATATGTTACAGCTGGTTAACATGTTAATATGTTACAGATGGTTAATATGTTACAGCTGGTTAACATGTTAATATGTTACAGCTGGTTAACATGTTAATATGTTACAGATGGTTAATATGTTACAGCTGGTTAACATGTTAAAATGTTACAGATGGTTAATATGTTACAGCTGGTTAACATGTTAATATGTTACAGCTGGTTAATATGTTACAGATGGTTAATATGTTACAGCTGGTTAACATGTTAATATGTTACAGCTGGTTAATATGTTACAGCTGGTTAATATGTTACAGCTGGTTAATATGTTAATATGTTACAGCTGGTTAATATGTTAATATGTTACAGCTGGTTAATATGTTACAGCTGGTTAATATGTTAATATGTTACAGCTGGTTAACATGTTACAGCTGGTTAATATGTTACAGCTGGTTAATATGTTAATATGTTACAGCTGGTTAATATGTTACAGCTGGTTAATATGTTAATATGTTACAGCTGGTTAATATGTTACAGCTGGTTAATATGTTAATATGTTACAGCTGGTTAATATGTTACAGCTGGTTAATATGTTAATATGTTACAGCTGGTTAATATGTTAATATGTTACAGCTGGTTAATATGTTAATATGTTACAGCTGGTTAATATGTTAATATGTTACAGCTGGTTAATATGTTAATATGTTACTGCTGGTTAATATGTTACAGCTGGTTAATATGTTAATATGTTACAGCTGGTTAATATGTTAATATGTTACAGCTGGTTAATATGTTACAGCTGGTTAATATGTTAATATGTTACAGCTGGTTAACATGTTACAGCTGGTTAATATGTTACAGCTGGTTAATATGTTAATATGTTACAGCTGGTTAATATGTTACAGCTGGTTAATATGTTAATATGTTACAGCTGGTTAATATGTTACAGCTGGTTAATATGTTACAGCTGGTTAATGTGTTAATATGTTACAGCAGGTTAATATGTTAATATGTTACAGCTGGTTAATATGTTAATATGTTACAGCTGGTTAATATGTTACAGCTGGTTAATATGTTAATATGTTACAGCTGGTTAATATGTTAATATGTTACAGCTGGTTAATATGTTACAGCTGGTTAACATGTTAATATGTTACAGCTGGTTAATATGTTAATATGTTACAGCTGGTTAATATGTTACAGCTGGTTAATATGTTACAGCTGGTTAACATGTTACAGCTGGTTAATATGTTAATATGTTACAGCTGGTTAATATGTTGCAGCTGGTTAATATGTTACAGCTGGTTAATATGTTACAGCTGGTTAACATGTTACAGCTGGTTAATATGTTAATATGTTACAGCTGGTTAATATGTTGCAGCTGGTTAATATGTTACAGCTGGTTAATATGTTAATATGTTAATATGTTACAGCTGGTTAATATGTTACAGCTGGTTAATATGTTACAGCTGGTTAACATGTTACAGCTGGTTAATATGTTAATATGTTACAGCTGGTTAATATGTTGCAGCTGGTTAATATGTTACAGCTGGTTAACATGTTACAGCTGGTTAATATGTTAATATGTTACAGCTGGTTAATATGTTGCAGCTGGTTAATATGTTACAGATGGTTAACATGTTAATATGTTACAGCTGGTTAATATGTTAATATGTTACAGCTGGTTAATATGTTAATATGTTAATATGTTAACATGTTACAGCTGGTTAATATGTTGCAGCTGGTTAATATGTTAATATGTTAATATGTTAATATGTTACAGCTGGTTAATATGTTAATATGTTACAGCTGGTTAACATGTTAATATGTTACAGCTGGTTAATATGTTACAGCTGGTTAATATGTTACAGCTGGTTAATATGTTAATATGTTACAGCTGGTTAATATGTTAACATGTTACAGCTGGTTAATATGTTGCAGCTGGTTAATATGTTAATATGTTAATATGTTAATATGTTACAGCTGGTTAATATGTTACAGCTGGTTAATATGTTACAGCTGGTTAATATGTTAATATGTTACAGCTGGTTAATATGTTAATATGTTACAGCTGGTTAACATGTTACAGCTGGTTAACATGTTAATATGTTACAGCTGGTTAATATGTTAATATGTTACAGCTGGTTAATATGTTACAGCTGGTTAATATGTTACAGCTGGTTAACATGTTACAGCTGGTTAATATGTTAATATGTTACAGCTGGTTAATATGTTGCAGCTGGTTAATATGTTGCAGCTGGTTAATATGTTACAGCTGGTTAACATGTTACAGCTGGTTAATATGTTAATATGTTACAGCTGGTTAATATGTTGCAGCTGGTTAATATGTTACAGCTGGTTAATATGTTACAGCTGGTTAACATGTTACAGCTGGTTAATATGTTAATATGTTAATATGTTACAGCTGGTTAATATGTTACAGCTGGTTAATATGTTACAGCTGGTTAACATGTTACAGCTGGTTAATATGTTAATATGTTACAGCTGGTTAATATGTTGCAGCTGGTTAATATGTTACAGCTGGTTAACATGTTACAGCTGGTTAATATGTTAATATGTTACAGCTGGTTAATATGTTGCAGCTGGTTAATATGTTACAGCTGGTTAATATGTTAATATGTTACAGCTGGTTAATATGTTAATATGTTAACATGTTACAGCTGGTTAATATGTTAATATGTTAATATGTTAATATGTTACAGCTGGTTAATATGTTACAGCTGGTTAATATGTTACAGCTGGTTAATATGTTACAGCTGGTTAACATGTTACAGCTGGTTAATATGTTACAGCTGGTTAATATGCTACAGCTGGTTAATATGTTACAGCTGGTTAATATGTTAATATGTTAATATGTTACAGCTGGTTAATATGTTACAGCTGGTTAATATGTTACAGCTGGTTAACATGTTACAGCTGGTTAATATGTTAATATGTTAATATGTTAATATGTTACAGCTGGTTAATATGTTAATATGTTACAGATGGTTAATATGTTACAGCTAGTTCATGAAAATAACGGAAGATGATTCATTATTTTGTTTTCTCGACTGTGTACCTTGTTATCAGAATTGTACAGATGCAGGATCTAAATTTGAGCATCATATTTACCCAAATTGAAAGAAAACCCGCGCTAATACTTGGTTATACTAAACAATATTTAACTTTTCTTTTAGTCTAATGTTGGCCAGCTAGTAGCTTAACGTCCGATCAAGCAACACGATGGACTAAACGATCAAATCCCATTGCTGTAAGTATTCTTTTGCTACAACAATACTGGTCAAATTAAGATCCGACATCTGTAGGAAGCCCAAAGAGCAGCTACCCTTTAGTGAAAGGTTAAATGTGGGGCCAGTCTCTGCAGCTGGTCTAGGAACAGTGGGTTAATTGGTCTAAGAACAGTGGGTTAACTGGTCTAGGAACAGTGGGTTAACTGCTCTAGGAACAGTGGGTTAATTGGTCTAGGAACAGTGGGTTAACTGGTCTAGGAACAGTGGGTTAACTGGTCTAGGAACAGTGGGTTAACTGGTCTAGGAACAGTGGGTTAATTGGTCTAGGAACAGTGGGTTAACTGGTCTAGGAACAGTGGGTTAACTGGTCTAGGAACAGTGGGTTAACTGGTCTAGGAAAAGTGGGTTAACAGGTCTAGGAACAGTGGGTTAACTGGTCTAGGAACAGTGGGTTAACTGGTCTAGGAACAGTGGGTTAACTGGTCTAGGAACAGTGGGTTAATTGGTCTAGGAACAGTGGGTTAACTGGTCTAGGAACAGTGGGTTAACTGGTCTAGGAACAGTGGGTTAACTGGTCTAGGAACAGTGGGTTAACTGGTCTAGGAACAGTGGGTTAACTGGTCTAGGAACAGTGGGTTAACTGGTCTAGGAACAGTGGGTTAACTGGTCTAGGAACAGTGGGTTAACTGGTCTAGGAACAGTGGGTTAACTGGTCTAGGAACAGTGGGTTAACTGGTCTATGAACAGTGGGTTAACTGGTCTAGGAACAGTGGGTTAACTGGTCTAGGAACAGTGGGTTAACTCGTCTAGGAACAGTGGGTTAACTGGTCTAGGAACAGAGGGTTAATTGGTCTAGGAACAGTGGGTTAACTAACTGGTCTAGGAACAGTGGGTTAACTGGTCTAGGAACAGTGGGTTAACTGCTCTAGGAACAGTGGGTTAACTGGTCTAGGAACAGTGGGTTAACTGGTCTAGGAACAGTGGGTTAACTGGTCTAGGAACAGTGGGTTAATTGGTCTAGGAACAGTGGGTTAACTGGTCTAGGAACAGTGGGTTAACTGGTCTAGGAACAGTGGGTTAACTGGTCTAGGAACAGTGGGTTAACAGGTCTAGGAACAGTGGGTTAACTGGTCTAGGAACAGTGGGTTAACTGGTCTAGGAACAGTGGGTTAACTGGTCTAGGAACAGTGGGTTAACTGGTCTAGGAACAGTGGGTTAACTGGTCTAGGAACAGTGGGTTAACTGGTCTAGGAACAGTGGGTTAACTGGTCTAGGAACAGTGGGTTAACTGGTCTAGGAACAGTGGGTTAACTGGTCTAGGAACAGTGGGTTAACTGGTCTATGAACAGTGGGTTAACTGGTCTAGGAACAGTGGGTTAACTGGTCTAGGAACAGTGGGTTAACTCGTCTCGGAACAGTGGGTTAACTGGTCTAGGAACAGTGGGTTAATTGGTCTAGGAACAGTGGGTTAACTGGTCTAGGAACAGTGGGTTAACTGGTCTAGGAACAGTGGGTTAACTGGTCTAGGAACAGTGGGTTAACTGGTCTAGGAACAGTGGGTTAACAGGTCTAGGAACAGTGGGTTAACTGGTCTAGGAACAGTGGGTTAACTGGTCTAGGAACAGTGGGTTAACTGGTCTAGGAACAGTGGGTTAACTGGTCTAGGAACAGTGGGTTAACTGGTCTAGGAACAGTGGGTTAACTGGTCTAGGAACAGTGGGTTAACTGGTCTAGGAACAGTGGGTTAACTGGTCTATGAACAGTGGGTTAACTGGTCTAGGAACAGTGGGTTAACTGGTCTAGGAACAGTGGGTTAACTGGTCTAGGAACAGTGGGTTAACTGGTCTAGGAACAGTGGGTTAACTGGTCTAGGAACAGTGGGTTAACTGGTCTAGGAACAGTGGGTTAACTGGTCTAGGAACAGTGGGTTAACTGGTCTAGGAACAGTGGGTTAACTGGTCTATGAACAGTGGGTTAACTGGTCTAGGAACAGTGGGTTAACTGGTCTAGGAACAGTGGGTTAACTCGTCTAGGAACAGTGGGTTAACTGGTCTAGGAACAGTGGGTTAATTGGTCTAGGAACAGTGGGTTAACTAACTGGTCTAGGAACAGTGGGTTAACTGGTCTAGGAACAGTGGGTTAACTGGTCTAGGAACAGTGGGTTAACTGGTCTAGGAACAGTGGGTTAACTGGTCTAGGAACAGTGGGTTAACAGGTCTAGGAACAGTGGGTTAACTGGTCTAGGAACAGTGGGTTAACTGGTCTAGGAACAGTGGGTTAACTCGTCTAGGAACAGTGGGTTAACTGGTCTAGGAACAGTGGGTTAACTGGTCTAGGAACAGTGGGTTAACTGGTCTAGGAACAGTGGGTTAACTGGTCTATGAACAGTGGGTTAACTGGTCTAGGAACAGTGGGTTAACTGGTCTAGGAACAGTGGGTTAACTGGTCTAGGAACAGGGTTAACTGGTCTAGGAACAGTGGGTTAACTGGTCTAGGAACAGTGGGTTAACTGGTCTAGGAACAGTGGGTTAACTGGTCTAGGAACAGTGGGTTAACTGGTCTAGGAACAGTGGGTTAACTGGTCTATGAACAGTGGGTTAACTGGTCTAGGAACAGTGGGTTAACTGGTCTAGGAACAGTGGGTTAACTCGTCTAGGAACAGTGGGTTAACTGGTCTAGGAACAGTGTGTTAATTGGTCTAGGAACAGTGGGTTAACTAACTGGTCTAGGAACAGTGGGTTAACTGGTCTAGGAACAGTGGGTTAACTGGTCTAGGAACAGTGG
>NC_088397.1:3666456-3671456 GCF_034236695.1 Oncorhynchus nerka
ATTACTACACCTCTCTCTCTCTCCTGTTATACCATAGGGTCATTACTACACCTCTCTCCCGTTATACCATAGGGTCAATACTACACCTCTCTCTCTCCTGTTATACCATAGGGCTTGGCTACCACACTTCTCTCTCTCTCCTGTTATACCATAGGTCATTACTCCACCTATCTCTCTCCTGTTATACCATAGGTCATTACTACACCTCTCTCTCTCCTGTTATACCATAGGGTCATTACTACACCTCTCTCTCCTGTTATACATAGGGTCAATACTACACCTCTCTCTCCTGTTATACCATAGGGTCATTACTAGAGTCACCTCTCTCTCTCTCCTGTTATACTATAGGGTCATTACCCACCCTCTCTCTCCTGTTATACCATAGGGTCACACATACCTCTCTCTCTCCTGTTATACTATAGGGTCATTACTCCACCTATCTCTCTCCTGTTATACCATAGGGTCAATACTACACCTCTCTCTCTCTCCTGTTATACCATAGGGTCATTACTACACCTCTCTCTCTCCCGTTGGACCTTAGCTGGAAATATGGTGAAAAGGCAAATAAATATCGATGTCAGAATATGAGTATTAATGATTTTTGCTGAGGAAATGATGAGGAAACGATGAGGAAAGTAAAGTAAATAACTCCGGTCAAGCGAAACAGGAAACAGTTTAGAAAACATTTAAAAGCTGCTATTCTGGAGATGGGGGGAAAACTGTTATTACTATTACCACACACACACACACACACACACGCACGCACGCACGCACGCACGCACGCACGCACGCACGCACGCACGCACGCACACACACATACACACATACACACATACACGCACACACGCACGCACGCACGCACGCACGCACACACACACACACACACACACACACTTAGAGAATTATTACATTTGATGCATCGCATTGCAAAGAGAAGCCAATTTCTGTCTCCCTAATCGTTGCCTTCTTTCATCAGCTTTGCCGTAGAATGGGGCTCGAGACCTGTTATTACTATTACCACACACACATACACACATACACACACACACACACACACACACACACAGACACAGACCTCCCCAAAATCAAATCACGCCTTTAATATCAACACCATCCGTTCATGTTATTGCTTCTCATGTTTTAGTTTCTGTTTTTTGGTCTCACTCTCTCTCTCTCTCCCCTCATTTTCTCATTTTATTGTCTTTGTTTGAAGGAGCAGAAGCCCTGTGGCGGATCGCTGGTGCTTCTGAAACCAAAACATACAGTAGATCTCGGACAGAAACACACCCGTCAGCTACACTCTGACGTTAACAGAGATCTCTGGTGCTTCTGAAACCAAAACATACAGTAGGTCTCGGACAGAAACACACCCGTCAGCTACACTCTGACGTTAACAGAGATCTCTGGTGCTTCTGAAACCAAAACATACAGTAGATCTCGGACAGAAACACACCCGACGTTAACAGAGATCTCTGGTGCTTCTGAAACCAAACATACAGTAGGTCTCGGACAGAAACACACCCGTCAGCTACACTCTGACGTTAACAGAGATCTCTGGTGCTTCTGAAACCAAACATACAGTAGGTCTCGGACAGAAACACACCCGTCAGCTACACTCTGACGTTAACAGAGATCTCTGGTGCTTCTGAAACCAAACATACAGTAGGTCTCGGACAGAAACACACCCGTCAGCTACACTCTGACGTTAACAGAGATCTCTGGTGCTTCTGAAACCAAACATACAGTAGGTCTCGGACAGAAACACACCCGTCAGCTACACTCTGACGTTAACAGAGATCTCTGGTGCTTCTGAAACCAAACATACAGTACGTCTCGGACAGAAACACACCCGAGCTACACTCTGACGTTAACAGAGAGAGACTCTGGAGAGCTCTGTTTGTTGCCGCGGCACTGATTAAGAATCCAGACGTTTATTAAGGAAGACGGGATTTTTTTTTCTGACAGTTAAGGATTGGTTGCTAGAGGGAACATACCCCAAACCTCAGGCTTTGATTGGAGAGATGTATCTGATGCAGGAAATTACTAGAGGGGTGACAGGAGACGTGGGTGGGTGGTGAGGGGTATTGAGGGAGTCAAACAACCAAGGGGCATCCTAATATGGATCCCGTAGAGTGGGGTTCCTAATATGGATGCCGTAGCGGTGGTGTTCCTAAATGGAACCGTAGCGGTGGTGTTCCTAATATGGATGCCGTAGCGGTGGTGTTCCTAATATGGATGCCCTAGAGGTGGGGTTCCTAATATGGATCCCGTAGAGGTGGGGTTCCTGAAATGGATGCCATAGCGGTGGTGTTCCTAACAGGATGCCGTAGCGGTGGTGTTCCTAATATGGATGCCGTCGGTGGTGTTCCTAAAATGGATGCCATAGAGGTGGGGTTCCTAATATGGATGCAGAGGTGGGGTTCCTAATATGGATGCCCTAGAGGTGGGGTTCTAATATGGATCCCGTAGAGGTGGGGTTCCTAATATGGATCCCTGAGGTGGGGTTCCTAATATGGATGCATAGCAGTGGTGTTCCTAATATGGATGCCGAAACAATATGGCCGCTACAGGTGGTGTTCCTAATATGGATGCCGTAGAGGTGGTGTTCCTAAAATGGATGCCATAGAGGTGGGGTTCCTAATATGGATGCCGTAGAGGTGGGGTTCCTAATATGGATGCCGTAGAGGTGGGGTTCCTAATATGGATGCCATGGAGGTGGGGTTCCTAATATGGATGCCAAATGGTGTTCCTAATATGGATGCCGTAGAGGTGGGGTTCCTTAAATAGTACACAACTACATTATTCCTTAAATAGTGCACTACTACTGGGGACCCCTCCCCATATCACATCAGTAATCCCTTCAGAAGGCCCAAGGGGACACAGATGAGAAATAACCATATCAATGAACAACTATCTCTCTGTCTCTCTGTCTCTGTCTCTCTTTCTCTCTCTGTCTCTCTCTGTCTCTCTCTCTCTCTCTCTCTCTCTCTCTCTTCTGTCTCTCTCTCTCTGTCTCTCTCTGTCTCTCTCTCTCTCTCTCTTTCTCTCGGTGTCTCTCTCTGTGTCTCTCTCTCTCTCTCTGTGTCTCTCTCTCTCTCTCTCTGTCTCTCTCTCTGTCTCTCTCTCTCTCTCTTTCTCTCGGTGTCTCTCTGTGTCTCTCTCTCTCGGTGTCTCTCTGTGTCTCTCTCTCTCTAAGGTGTCTCTCTGTGTCTCTCTCTCTCTCGGTGTCTCTCTCTCTCTCGGTGTCTCTCTGTGTCTCTCTGTGTCTCTCTCTCTCTAAGAACCTCCCGTCGGCACTGAGACTGAAAAATATGCCACATTTACTGAAACAATTTTTTTATTTTTATGATCAACGGAAGAATGGAAGGATTTTCTACTAAGTCAACCGTTGCTCAAACTGTCGACACTAAGACAACCTAATCCACAGTAAGAATTGGGCCGTGGGTAGAGATCAGCAGCCCTCCATGTTATCAGACACGGCCTCCAAACTGGACCCTGATTCCCTACATGGGACATGTAGAGTCTGGAGGTCTGTAGGGGACCACTCATTCTATACCATCACCAGTCCTGCCTGCTCTAATGAGCTCATCACCACCACACCATGCAGACAACAGTCACATTTACATATCGTATTTACATATCGTGTTTACAGACTGTATGTATAGACTGTATTTACATACTGTATGTATAGACTGTATTTACATACTGTATGTATAGACTGTATTTACAGACTGTATTTACAGACTGTATTTACAGACTGTATTTACAGACTGTATGTATAGACTGTATTTACATACTGTATGTATAGACTGTATTTACATACTGTATGTATAGACTGTATTTACATACTGTATGTATAGACTGTATTTACAGACTGTGTTTACATACTGTATGTATAGACTGTATTTACATACTGTATGTATAGACTGTATTTACATACTGTATGTATAGACTGTATTTACATACTGTATGTATAGACTGTATTTACAGACTGTATTTACAGACTGTATTTATATACTGTATGTATAGACTGTATTTACAGACTATATTTACATACTGTATTTACATACTGTGTTTACAGACTGTATTTACAGACTGTATTTACAGACTGTGTTTACAGACTGTGTTTACATACTGTATTTACATACTGTATTTACAGACTGTGTTTACATACTGTATTTACAGACTGTGTTTACAGACTGTATTTACATACTGTATTTACATACTGTATTTACATACTGTATTTACAGACTGTATTTACATACTGTATTTACATACTGTATTTACAGACTGTATTTACATACTGTATTTACATACTGTATTTACAGACTGTATTTACATACTGTATTTACATACTGTATTTACAGACTGTATTTACATACTGTATTTACAGACTGTATTTACATACTGTATTTACATACTGTGTTTACAGACTGTATTTACAGACTATATTTACATACTGTATTTACATACTGTGTTTACAGACTGTATTTACAGACTGTATTTACAGACTATATTTACAGACTGTGTTTACAGACTGTATTTACAGACTGTGTTTACAGACTGTGTTTACAGACTGTGTTTACATACTGTATTTACATACTGTATTTACAGACTGTATTTACATACTGTATTTACAGACTGTGTTTACAGACTGTATTTACATACTGTATTTACAGACTGTATTTACATACTGTATTTACATACTGTATTTACAGACTGTATTTACATACTGTATTTACATACTGTATTTACAGACTGTATTTACATACTGTATTTACATACTGTATTTACAGACTGTATTTACAGACTGTATTTACAGACTGTATTTACAGACTGTATTTACAGACTGTATTTTTACAGACTGTATTTACATACTGTATTTACAGACTGTATTTACATACTGTATTTACATACTGTATTTACAGACTGTATTTACATACTGTATTTACAGACTGTATTTACATACTGTATTTACATACTGTATTTACAGACTGTAT